>NC_090056.1:19733330-19956786 GCF_038355195.1 Osmerus mordax | reverse complement strand
GCATTAGTGGCCCTTTGTACACATAAGAGCCCAAGGAGATTGCCAGGACTATCCGTCAGTGTGCCTTCCAGAAGTCCTCTCCATGGCAGACTGTGGAAGGGTGGGGTGAGACTGTGGAAGGGTGGGGGCAGACTGTGGAAGGGTGGGGTGAGACTGTGGAAGGGTGGGGGCAGACTGTGGAAGGGTGGGGGCAGACTGCGGAAGGGTGGGGGCAGACTGCGGAAGGGTGGGGGCAGACTGCGGAAGGGTGGGGGGCAGACTCTGGAAGGGTGGGGGGCAGACTCTGGAAGGGTGGGGGCAGACTCTGGAAGGGTGGGGGCAGACTGCGGAAGGGTGGGGGCAGACTCTGGAAGGGTGGGGGCAGACTCTGGAAGGGTGGGGGCAGGACTCTGGAAGGGTGGGGGCAGACTCTGGAAGGGTGGGGGCAGGCTGCGGAAGGGTGGGGGCAGACTCTGGAAGGGTGGGGGCAGACAGGCCTTGGAGACTGGGGATGAAAGGAGAAGATGCTTCTCAAGGTCTTACTGTTAAATAACATCTGGATATTCAGCTTTGTATCAAACCCTTTTCTTTCTATGAGTAGGGATCTAATGTTTTTTTTTCAGTGCGTTGTGAGAAATGAATGAAATGGGACAACAGAAGGAGTTCTGATCTACACCCTGTCATGCACAAAGACATTCATTCCTTTCTGAAATTTGAATGAAGTGAATGAAGCTCTCCTTTTCATCTGTTTTTCAAGCCTTGAAATCAGCCTAACTCAGAGTGTGTGTGTGTGCGTCCTGCCTGTGTGTGTGCAGAGCCACAGGAGCAGGGGGGATGACCGCGAGGAGGCCCCGGGGAAGTCTCCTGAAGAGATGTACATCCAGCAGAAGGTTCGAGTGCTGCTCATGCTCAAGAAGATGGGCTCCAATGTAGGTCCACTCGCCATGCTATTGGACGATTCCTTCCTTTATCCAATCACAGAGGAGAGTTTCTTTGTTTGTTTCCTTGTTTGGTGATAGTTGTGTTCTTTGTCCTCCAGCTGACGCCGAGTGAAGAGGCGTTTCTACGGAATTACGCAGGCGTGGTCCACAGTCAGATGAGTCAACTACCACAGCACAACATAGACCAGGGTACGGTCTCTCTCTCTGTGTGTCTCTCTCTCTCTCTCTCTCTCTCTCTCTCTCTCCTCTCTCTCTCTCTCTCTCTCTCTCTCTCTCTCTCTCTCTCTCTCTCTCTCTCTCTCTCTCTCTCTCTCTCTCTCTCATCTCTCTCTCTCTCTCTCTCTCTCTCTCTCTCTCTCTCTCTCTCTCTCTCTCTCTCTGTGTCTCTCTGTCTCTCTCTCTGTCTGTGTGTGTATTCCTGTGGTCTGAATGTCTTCCTATCTGCCTGTCTGTATCAATGTCTGTCTGTCAGTGCCCTGTCTGTCTGTTTAGTTGAAATCATGACTGAGATAGACAGAGGAGTCCACCACCCCTGCCAAGTACATGAGACCTTGGACCTTCCACGCCCAGGTCTTAAGATAGACTTCACATGTAGTGAGCGAATGAGAGTTTAAGTGCCATTTATGTGTCATAACATAAGCGATGAGTTCGCATCAGTGTTGCTATACCACCACCAGACACTAGAGGGCACTGTGATTCCGCCTTGGGCCTCCGTTAGTAACACATCTCCACCACTAGAGGGCGCCAGCAAGTTAACAACCAGGGCAGGTGCCTGGATGGGCACACCATACAGGAGGAAGAGCCTTGCTTTCTGTTCAGGTTTTATCAGTCTCCTCACAGACACAATCCCCAACCGGCTCCTGCGTCTGCCGCTTTGAGAGCCCCTGCCATCCCGTGTAGGTAACCCCCGTTGCGTTTTATACCTAGATGGATGTCTCTGGTTTGATTGGTCCCTGGGGTGGGGGAGGAGGCGGGGATGGGGGGTGGCTCTGATACAGTTACCTGAAAATAATGTAGTTATCTGCTTCCCCCGCCGCTGTTTGTAAAGACGTTGTTGTTGTTGTGTTGGGCCTGTGGGCTCATCTGTTGCGTCGGGGATTAGTTTGTTTATGTTGCGGAAGGCATTTTGTAGTTTTGTGTGTGTGTGTGTACACACACTGCTCTGTGTCTCACGCTGAGACACAGTAGTGGTCGTGTCCAAACGCAGAGAATGTTTCACGGGGAGGGGAGGAGTACAGATTAGGATTCAACATGAGCAGTTGTGTTTTTTTCCTTTTGAAAAAGAAAATAGCTTTGTGGAGATTGTAGACGGTAGAGCTCTGATAGGAGCAATATCTTGTAGTTCCTCCTCTCTTCTTTCTCTCTCTCTCCACTTCTCTTGTCTTTCCTCCACCTCTCTCTCCTCCTCTGCCTCTCTATCCTCTCTCCTCTGCCTCTCTCTCCTCCTCTTCCCTGCCCTTGGATACCAGACAAAGAGAGGCGTGTGCCGCTCACTGGGTAGAGAGCCTCCTCAATTATGTAAGGAGGGGGTACGAATCGTCACGGGGGCATGTGAGAGGGGTACGACTCGTCACGGGGGCATGTGAGAGGGGTACGACTCGTCACGGGGCATGTGAGAGGGGTACGACTCGTCACAGGGCATGTGAGAGGGGTACGACTCGTCACAGGGCATGTGAGACGATACATTATACATCACTAAACCATCATATTTGGAGTCATTTGGCAGCGCGTCAGCTAATCTGCAGCATGAGTTACGGCTTGTTTGTGTAGTTTGAAGCGGGGGGTTAGGGATGTCACGTAGAGTGATGATAATGGGGGTTATAATGACTTTAAAGTATCACCCCACCCGTTAAACACAGAAGGGAGGCAGCGTTGAGATGCTGCTTCTGTGGTTGGCTCAGTCAGAGCACCGATCCTTTTGAAGGAGGATAAAGTCCAAAGTTAGATTTTGTTGGATTCAAACTGAAAAGAGGTCAAAATAAGATGAAGATCGGCACCCAACACGCCAACTGTAGAGGGATTCTGGTTTGATTTGAGACACCCTCCACAAGAGAGCAAGGAGTCTAAACCCTGGAGTGGTTGGATGGTATAGATGACATTGTCTCTGTCTGTCTCAGAGACAGACGGCCCAGCCCTCACACAGAGACAGACAGCCCAGCCCTCAGAGACAGACAGACAGCCCAGCCCTCAGAGACAGACAGACAGCCCAGCCCTCAGAGACAGACAGACAGCCCAGCCCTCAGAGACACAGACAGCCCAGCCCTCAGAGACAGACAGACAGCCCAGCCCTCAGAGACAGACAGACAGCCCAGCCCTCAGAGACAGACAGACAGCCCAGCCCTCACACAGAGACAGACAGCCCAGCCCTCAGATAGAGACAAAGGGGCCATATGTGACACAGCATTTCAGAGAGGAAGAGAGGCAGAGAGAAGGGGCGATGGTGGGGAAGTGAGCGAGAGAGGGAGAGGGGGGGGGGGGAGAGATGAGAGAGATGAGAGGGGGGAGGGAGGGGGAGAGAGAGACTGAGAGAGAGACTGAGGAGGGGGAGAGAGAGAGGGGGAGAGGGATGAGATGAGAGGGAGACTGAGGAGGGAGGGGGAGAGGGAGAGAGGGATGAGATGAGAGGGAGACTGAGGAGGGAGAGGGAGGGAGGGGGAGAGGGAGAGAGGGATGAGATGAGAGGGAGACTGAGAGAGAGACTGAGGAGGGGGAGAGAGAGAGGGAGAGAGGGAGACTGAGGCCTGAGGCTAAGCGTGGGTGGGCAGGAGAGGTTTCCATCCATCACTTCTGGGGGTTTTCTGTTGGTGTTTGCTTTGCAAGCTATATTCATTGGCTCTTCTCTTCCACTCTCTTTCTCCTAGCTGTCTCATTGGTGGATCACTTCCAGTTCTCCCATTGAAATTTTTTGACTAGTTGTCTATATAGGCTTCTCTCCTTGTCATTCATTGGTCAATTCCTTAGTTCCACTTCCCAAAGGCCCAGTAGAAGCCTCGTCATCGGTGGATCTCTAGAGCAGCCTTTCTGATAGGGGGCGAGAGGTTTACAACCCAGGACTATCGTTCGATAGGTCCTTTTATACAGGAAGGAATCGTTTATGCCCCGACAGGCTTGGTGTTGCTGTGCAGTCGGTACAGTGTGATCTGTCACGTATATCAGCAGATATGACAGGCAGACAGACGAGCAGCATGGAGGCAGCGCTCGTGATCCCAGATAAAGAACCATTCTACAAAAGGCATTCACGACGGTGTCTGTCACGTAAAAGTCACCAGATGACAAGACGAACACTGCTTAGATGGAACCCCCCCCCCTCCCTAGCATCCAGAAGGAACCGACACAGAGATAACGCTCATCATATTTATTTAAACTTTATGGATCCAGTAATAGTAATCTGTTAATTAGCATTTCACATGCTTTTAATTAGCTGATTAGCATAAATGAAAATGCTGATTTCTTCTTTGCCAATTTAATGGGCCTGAGAGGATTTCTGGGCTTGTTTTGGACGCTGTGTTGGGTAAAAGTCCTGGCTTGGAGGAGGAGGAGGAGATGGTGGGAGTAGAGAGGAGGAGATGGTGGGAGTAGAGAGGTGGGAGTAGAGAGGAGGAGATGGTGGGAGTAGAGAGGAGGAGATGGTGGGAGTAGAGAAGGAGGAGATGGTGGGAGTAGAGAGGAGGAGATGGTGGGAGTAGAGAAGGAGGAGATGGTGGGAGTAGAGAGGAGGAGATGGTGGGAGTAGAGAGGAGGAGATGGTGGGAGTAGAGAGGAAGAGATGGTGGGAGTAGAGAGGAGGAGATGGTGGGAGTAGAGAGGAGGAGATGGTGGGAGCAGAGAGGAGGAGATGGTGGGAGCAGAGAGGAGGAGATGGTGGGAGTAGAGAGGAGGAGATGGTGGGAGTAGAGAGGAGGAGATGGTGGGAGTAGAGAAGGAGGAGATGGTGGGAGTAGAGAAGGAGGAGATGGTGGGAGTAGAGAAGGAGGAGATGGTGGGAGTAGAGAAGGAGGAGATGGTGGGAGTAGAGAAGGAGGAGATGGTGGGAGTAGAAAAGGAGGAGATGGTGGGAGTAGAGAAGGAGGAGATGGTGGGAGTAGAGAAGGAGGAGATGGTGGGAGTAGAGAAGGAGGAGATGGTGGGAGTAGAGAGGAGGAGATGGTGGGAGTAGAGAGGGGAGTGTTAAGCGTGAACTGATGAACGTGTGCTTGGGGTCAGGGCCTGCTGCTCTGCACGCAGGCTTCAGTCTGGGAGATGATGATGATGGATTGATGCCAGTGTTAAAACAATGAGACCGCTGCTCCTCTTCAGGAAGAGGAGGCATCATTACAGGAGAATATGTCCTGCTCTGCAGATGCTGAAGGGGATTTATGTCACGATGACCGTGCCAACACACGCACACACACACACACTGAGGCACACTCTTACACACACACAGACACACACATACTCACTCACAGGCACACGTGCATACAAACACACAGGCACACTCACACGCACACACAGTCACACACATATAGGCACACACAGTCACACACAGTCACACACACACACAGTCACACACACACAGTCACACACACACACAGCCTTAGGACTGATCCGGGGCTAATCGTGCAGCAGGGAACTTGTCACCTCCCAGAAGGACGTCTGGGGGGCCACGGCAACAGAGGGACGGACGTGGGTAGGGGGTTGCCGCGGCAACCACTACCATCCAGGGAGGAGGAGAGAGAGCTCTGTGCCGTGGCGACGCATGCCGTCGTCAATGTGAGGGGAAAGGGGGAGGAGGGAGGGGGGGGGCGATGAGAGAGGGAGGGCAAGAGGAGGAGGGAGTGAGGGCAAGAGGAGGAGGGTGAGGGCAAGAGGAGGAGGGAGTGAGGGCTAGAGGAGGGAGTGAGGGCTAGAGGAGGGAGTGAGGGCTAGAGGAGGAGGGAGTGAGGGCTAGAGGAGGGAGTGAGGGCTAGAGGAGGGAGTGAGGGCTAGAGGAGGGAGGGCTAGAGGAGGAGGGAGTGAGGGCTAGAGGAAGGGGGGGGGGGTAATTACACAGCACAGGTGAGATACTCCGATCTCTTGATCACTCCCTCCTCCGTCTCTTATTTCAGATGTCTGCCGCAGAATCGATACACCATCTTTCCTCCCTTTGTCTGACTAACAGCTCCGGTACCGTACAGAACCGAAAACCCTCTCTTGCGCAAAGCTGCTCACGTGACACTAAGGAGCGAGCCTACCTTGTTGTGCGACCTGGCGGTGCAAAGTTTTATCGATTTAGAAGCTTCTTCCTGTTACTCAGGGAGTTTCAGTGGTCTCCACGGCGACTAAACACGACTCTGTCTCTGTCTCCCTCTCAGCCTGGGTTCAGAGCTGGATCTCTCGAGGACCATCTCCCCTCTGAGTCACCAGAGGGAGTGGGGGGTGTCTTCGCTCCACACCCTGAGGAACTTCATTTCCTCCGGGAGGTCACCTAGTCCATACAGCAGTAAATAACATCTCCTCACCCCGCTGCTGGGTAATGAAAGCTCCCTTTCAAAATGGCGGTATGGAGGAGAGGAACACCCCTGGGGTTTGCGCCCATTCGATACCTCCCTTATTGGGATCCTCTCTGATTTGTGCTGTCAATTCTGAATGATTAGTGATTGTATCATTAGGCCAACATGTTTATCATTTTCACTGTGCTCTTATGAAACACAGAGATTCAGCATCAGGAGAGAGAGAGAGAGAGAGAGAGAGAGAGAGAGAGAGAGAGAGAGAGAGACAGGGAGAGAGACAGGGAGGGAGAGAGACAGAGTGGAAATGGTCTTAACAGGTAATCTATATCACAGTACTAAAAATATCAGTATGGATTATATTCCTTTTGATAAGCCTACTAGCTGTGTGATATTAATATCATCATCAAGCTCATTAAGTATTAAAGGGAAATAAAAAGATACGTTTCTATCCTTTTGAGGAAGCAAAAGATCAACAATCGTTTCTTCCTCACACACACAATGTGAACACTCACACACGCCCCGGAGCAGATATTACAACACAAACTGAGGTGGCGATGAGTACAGGCAGGCGTTGTAAAACGTAAGGAGAGAGGGAGGTGAGGTGATGAGAGACAGCAGCTTGTTTCTTCATAGGCTGTTACAGCCGGCTGGGTGATGATGCAATCTGATTTTGACGGTCGCTAGGCAACGGCTCGAAGAGATGCCTGACGTTTTCTACCAGCTTTGGCTGGTGATACATAGAAGGTGTGTGTGTGTGTCAGGGTGTGTGTGTGTCAGGGTGTGTTTGTGTGTGTGTGTCAGGGTGTGTGTGTGTGTCAGGGTGTATGTGTGTGTGTTAGGGTGTGGCTGAGTGCTCAGATGCTCATGTGCAGCCAGGGTGCCAAATTAACTTCTTTGTCCACCAGCCAAAACGGCAAGTGAATGATCAAATTTGACCAGCCACTTAGTAGATTAGCATCGTTTTTTTCGAGCTGGTGAGTGCAGAAAATCTACCAGCCTCTTGCATATTTTCCAAGCATTTGGCTGGTGGATGCTGCTAGTTTTGTGCCCTGTGTGCAGCGCCTACCATGGCTGCAGGTCCAGATGCTGCTTGTCTACCCCCCCCCCACTCCCCGTTGCAAGTCACGTGTTTTTTTTGTTTGTTGTAAATGTTGTTGTGCTTATGTGCTGAGGTTTTTGTATGTTCCCACACTGTACTCCTCTAGGAGCATTGTCTGGGTGTTGCCTTTTTCTCTCCTCCTCTCTCCTCATGTTATGCTGTAACTTTCTAGTTGGCGCCGAAAATGGCTGCCTAGGTAGGCTCTCCTGCCAAAGTAAATTCCTTGTCTGTGCAAACTTTCATGGCGAATAAAAACCAATTCTGATTCTGATCTGCCCTGAGACTGGGTGGACCCAGAGCCTCTCAGGACTCTCATCGACAGGCCTTGTGACTGCATGGCATTCTCCCTTCCAGGGTTATCACCTGCAGTCCTGATATATTGGCTACAGCGAGAGAGTTTTTAACTGTTTTAGGGAGTCAGGTGGCTGAGCGGTGAGGGAGTCGGGCTAGTAATCCGAAGGTTGCCATTTCGATTCCCGGTCATGCCAACTGACGTTGTGTCCTTGGGCAAGGCACTTCACCCTACTGGCCTCGGGGGAATGTCCCTGTACTTACTGTAAGTCGCTCTGGATAAGAGCGTCTGCTGAATGACTAAATGTAAATGTCTAAATGTAACTGTTAAGATAATTTCCTCTCAGGGAAGATTCTGTGTGACTTCACTAGATGTGACCATTACGCAAGGACGAACTCCCTTATGTATCCGCAAGATGGATCAGGGATGAAAGGCTAGCCAGTATTGGCGCATTACCAGTGATATTGATTATGAGAGACAGTATTATTATTATTAATACTTTGATTTAATATTATCATCCCCGTGACCTTCGCTGGCGTTGCGTAACATTCTTCCAGTGTACCGTGTGCAGTGTGTATTGATTCCTCTCATTCAGGGTGTAAAATTGATGCCTTGGCAGGGAGTGAAGCTAGAAGGGACCCCAGCTGATCTGGTGTGTTTTCCTAGTCTGTGTTTGTCATCTTTCCCCAAGCCTTTCATGCTGTGCCACATGACGGCTCTACCAGTGTTGTGTGTTCTCCAGATCTTCATTTGGTAGCTCTCAGGGGACAGCGGTACTTGAAAGGGAGAGATGGAGGGAGAGATGGAGGGAGAGATGGAGGGAGAGATGGAGGGAGAGATGGGGGGAGAGATGGGGGGAGAGATGGAGGGAGAGATGGAGGGAGAGATGGAGGGAGAGATGGGGGGAGAGATGGAGGGAGAGATGGAGGGAGAGGAAGACGGCCCATATTAAAAACCTCTTTCCCTCCCCCCTGCTTATTAATCTGTTGCTGACCTGAAAGCACCATAGAAACATCCTAATTATCCCCTTTTTAGAGGTTGCCAAACACCATCTATGCTTGGATGTCTTTACGTGGTGTGTTCTGGAGGGGGTCCGCCCTTTGAGCCAGTCTGGCCTACTTTCCTACGCGCTACTCTCCTACCCTCCGTAATAATCACCTCTCATAATCAGCCAATCTAGGTGGAAGAAAGATGCTTTTTATAGACGAGGTGCGAGAGTTGAAGACGCTGTTACAAACGCACCTCGTCCCGTGCCCAAGGTGTGGAAATTGGTGTTGATGATATGCTGAAAACATTCGGGAAATCGGGGGGGGGGGGGGGGGGTGAGAACAACAACTTTGCACTTAGCTGTCGATTTTCCTCTCTGGTCACGGATAACAATTTCGTTTTTATTGTTGTCGGGTTAGCAAAATGGACTGGCAATTCACAGGCTTGTTCCCAGCTGTTTAACTACAATTGTTATAGTTATTACCGTCAATTGCCAGCTTCACAGCTGTCTTGTAGTGCTTTTAGACATGACGGTGTGATTTCTAGGTTTAACAGCTTCTCACCTTTGTCAGTTTGTAGTGTAGCCTACAATCATCAGATGGAGTGAATAGAACTCGTTCTACATTAAAAAATGAACTTTGAGAAACTGTTACATTTCCAAAAGCCTGTTACATTTATTTTTGAACATGAGACATTAGCATACCACGACACACAGAAGATTCATTCTTTACGAGCGGGCTGTGTTTGTACAACGGGGTGTGGCGGTGACCAGACTTGGGGTTGGGTTGAGTCACGGTTCATGGAAGAATGACTTGAATGAACTCGTGAAAGACTTGATAGCTGACTATATAATTCTGGAGCGTCCTGAAAGTCGACCTCCTGAACTGCAATGAGAATAAAAGATTGCAGTTAACCACAGTGTTTGATTATTATCATTGTTGTACTCTAAAAGTCCTGATCCATTGGTTTTAGTTCACTGTAATATGAATCAACCAAGCGTGTGGCAGCTTTCTCGCTATAGTAATCATGTGTGTCGTTTTGTTTTTGTTATCCTCCCGTACACAATTCTACCTTTTTAAATCGGTGACTATAGCTTGCCAAGCCGCTGTATGCTAGCTGGAGCTAAGCTCTCGTCCTCTGCAGGCATTCTACGTCTCTGACGGTCCGTGTCGGAACAGAAACAGGGATTGAATTGTTGGAGGCGGCCTGGGCTCTTATCGGGGCAGGACAGGAAAGTGCTGACGGCGTGCCGCTCCACATGGGAGCTCACTTTTCGGTTTCCGTGGTGACGGGCTGTGGTTTTGCGCCACAGGTGGATAAAACGTATTGGGTTGAAAAGCTGTGTTTAAAGGACTGCCAACGGAAATGGTTCTGTTGGTGAATTAGATGTTTTAAAAGACAGCGTTTCCATGGATATTTTTTTGCACCATGGACTGATAATTCACCACAGGTAGAGGGATGGAGTCTGTTTACTGAGACACAATGACTGGTGTTCAACCTGTAGAGTCTGGTTCCAATGTCAGAAGGCTAGCACTAGCTCACACCCAGAGCTGCTCGATAGTTGAAAGTGTTTAACGGACATCTTTACGATGATGATGATGCCTTAACGGTGCCTTGACGACGTCTTATCTCTTGCAGGTGCGGAGGACGTGGTGATGGCTTTCTCACGCTCAGAGACCGAGGACAGGAGACAGTGACCCTGGCCCCCCCCCTCCACCACCACCACCCTCCCCGCCCCCCCTCGTAGTCCACCCAAACTCAACCGACACAGCACTGTTCCCAGAGAAGATCCGGGCAGCTCTAATGGGAGGAGGATGAGAGAGGTGAGGGTAGGAGGGAGGGAGGTAACCTTCCTACCTGGTTACCTTCACCATCACCTCCCCCCACCGCCCCGCCCCCTCACCCTTCTGTCCTGCCCCAGCCCAACAGAGCATCGCCCTCAGAGAACCCTGCGTTTGCTAACATGGGTCAAGGACTTGGATGTGAAGCAGGCTGATGGAAACACACATATATTGTGTAAACGGAAAAAGGTTTTTGCTTAGTTTTATGTGTTGTTCTTTATGGGGCAAGTTTTGTGAGCGTGTCTCTGGTTGGTCATGGGTGGAGCGACGTTGAGAGCAGTGTGTTCGGTCAAGCGTAGAAAGATGTGTGAGGAAAACCTAACTGATCACTTTGTGGGAAGATGAAACATTTTGCTGTTTACTTTTATTTTTTTGGGCGAGTTTGTTTATCTTGTAGCTTAACACCGGGTGTTTGAGCGGTTCAGTCAGAACATGTGTAAAACGGTTTTCATGTACTGTCAAACCAACTGTACGTTTTGCTGCTTCATTTTAAACTAAAAGGCTGTAAGGCTGTATCTCTGTTACCCTTAAGGGACAAGTATATTCAACTTTCAAGGACTCTAGCTCACAAACACAGAAGTACCACATTTTCCCAAATAAACAAGCTATTTGGGTTGTTGGGGAAAAAGAAAAATTACTTTTTTTATTGTACAGATATTGGGGGAAAATACAACAATGAATTGATTGTGCCAATTGTGTTTATTCTTAGTATTTTTATCTGTAAGATGAAAGTGTAACATTATGATTTAAAGGGTGTGTGTTGAGTCACACCCTGTAGTCTAATTTATTACTTATTGAGACGACTCCTAAACTTTTCATCAAAATACTCCTATGTCTTGACCATCAAGAGAATATTGTAAACAAAAGAAATGTAGTATTCAGGAACGCTCTGTTTCTGATTCACACACTAAGCAATCAACCGTGCAAACGCTTAAATAGATCTGTGTAGAGCCATGGAACAAAATTCCTTTCTTGAGATCAATGAGCTTAGCTCTTGACTTTAAATCATGCATCGATGTCAAAGGGAGATTAACAAATGTGTGGATCTTTTAAGATCGTTTAGTATACACGCTATAGAAACGTTTTAGTAATGTCTCCCTCCATTCCCATCAGCAACTCCTAGTGCAGGAAACACGATGTGGGCAAATTGTCTTCTGTTTTTATCGATTTCAACTGGAATTGTTCAATTCTGTCATTTTCATTTTGTTTCAATCAGACTTTTAGACTTTTTTTGCGGTAGGAATGTGCTCAATATTTAATGTGTGTAAGTACATTTTGTTAACTCGGTTAACTTAAATAATTGTAACTTAATGTTTTGAAACCAAGCATGTCTACCTTGTGGTTTACAGTGTACATTTAAGTAAAGTCTACGATGAAATCCTTGCCACAATGACCATCGCTTGTACATTCTAAAAATATGTGGAAGCACTGGTTCTTTAAAAAAAAACATTTTATAGGAATTAACTTTTTTGGTGTACAAAGTGTCAATCTGTTTGCTGTCATTTTCTTAATTCGAATGTCCTTGCAGATCGCGATAATGAGCATTGTCAGCAGATGGTTACACTGTCCGTTACGACAAAAAAGTTTGTCTTTCATGTTTACTTTTGTTTGAAAACATTCTTAAACCTGATTTGTCTATGCATTCTTTTGATTAAAAGACAAAAAATTGCATCAAAGGTGTCTTACAGTAGGACTTTCAGACCTGTAGCTACAGCCTGCATGTGTGTGTGTTAGCGAGTGAATGTCACCGTGTGTGGATACATCTGTTAAAACCGCTACCAATCCAATCTTAAGCATGCTGTTAATTTTGACTAGAGCTGTGTATCTTTCAATGTGATGACTTGTCGTTGCCAGGCTACCCTTCTTCCGTTCTTTGTGTTGCCTTTGTATTTTTCTCAGTTGAAATTGATTAGTTGGATGTTTCTGTATGGCTGCTGACCATGTATTGACTAAATGCTTCCAAATTCTATACCAACTGAACCATTAAAGGAATTTAAAACACTAAACTAAGTTTATTTGGTATTATTTATTTAGGAGCCTTCTATTTCATCGAATTGTTTTCTCATGAAATCAACCGTGGTTGATGCCGCAGTGAATAATTTAGTTAAGTTAGAAATCGTGCCATCACACAAGCTGTTATTTCACCCCAAACTAAGGAGCTTGTCATAGGCCTAAGCTAAATGTGGTTATTAACCAGAAAAAAAACATCTTATCGAATATTGATGCAAGTCATTTTGGGTTACCCAGACGGGAAAGTTCATAATAAACATCTAAAGAACCAGGAAAACATGGGATTTATCCTGTGCATCAAAACCATACTAAGAACGTGAACCTCTACAGCATGCTATGAGACTGAAATAGGCCTAGTGTTGATATTTAAGATGTGAAAAAGAATGTGGTTTGGTGTGCATTTTAATCAGTCTCGCTGGCTCTTACATCATACCTTCAACTTGATATTCGGCATTGTGAAACCATTCCACTTACTGTTTTTTATGTCTGACATGATTCAATTTGAGGGTCTGTTCCAACCGCATCGTTACTTGGGGTGCTTTTCTGGAAGGGGCAGTAGATCTACCCCGATGTTGCTGCGAGGCAGCCAGTTAAATTACACACTTCTTGATCAACACATGCTCAGTAGCCTACAAATATGAATGCACATGCTCAGTAGCCTTCAAATATGAATGCTGCTGTCAATTTTCATAAAGTAAATTCAATAAATAGTCGGAGCCTCTTAAGGTTAACCATCACTCTGTCAGCGGTACAGTCGGTGCTACTTGTTCATCAAGTTGAGAACCAACGGCATGTTACTCTCCTGAGAAGTGGCGAACATCGGTTCTGCTTCCATCCGCTATCCTTCACAGATGCGTCGGAATACTGCTATTTGGAGCAAACTGTTCTTGGGAATTAAACACCAGCTGTTGCTGATTTATTTTTATTTTTTATGGTCGTTCATCACTGCCACTTTCAGATCACTGGCACTGAAGTGGTTGCTGACAATCCAAGTAAAGTAGACTGTAAGGCTGTAGAAAAGCTATGAGGGGCCGTTTAGGAAATTATTCAGACTCTCCTTACACAAACACATATGAAACACATTCACATGTGAAACACACACATTCATACCACTGAAAACTCACATCCACATATGTGAAATGCTGGCATAGACACATATGAAACTCTTTCACACATGAAGTGAAAGGACAGGTGGATAGAGGAGAGGGGAGAACCGAGAGGCCTAGAGCAGAGTACAGTAGAGTATAGTAGAGTACAGTAGAGTCCTCATCAAGGTAATCAATGATGCAAACCTTTTTTTTCAACCTTTCCAAAAAATTAAGTGAAAGGGAGGAGAGGTGGATAGGAGGAGCGGATAAAAAACAAACAATGTTTGTGCTCCAAAGGATGACATTTTAAACCCACGATGAGCTTTCTCAGACCCAACCAACAGGCCAGCACCGCGATCATCACAACACCCACTGTGTGTCCAAACCGTCTAAACACTCTCTCTGTGTCCCAACAAAACCATGCCCTCGGCTATCAGTTTTGGAACAGCGTGTTCCAGTACTGGACAGCATGTCAGCTCGTGAACACACATACTGACATGAGAGGGTTGTCGAGGTGAATTTGCCTCGAGGAATGGAAAGGAACAGAATTTGACTCCATATCACGAAGGCTAAAATCCCAAACCTGTATGTCAAAAGCATCTGTTAAATGGGTACAGTGGGTGGTAGATTTTAAGGTGATGTGGTTTGAGGTCATATCAACCTGATCATGGAGTAAGCACTCATATCCAGTCAAGACAATCACAGCCTTCAGCCTCAACGTGGTAGAGGACGCTGGATCTGGAAACAGCTACTTAAACTGTCCATCTACAATCTGTATTTAGCAGAGAGATACCAGAGCGTGAGCCATCCTCAGAACTTCACAGCAGTTACCAAGGCTGCTGGCAAAACCTATCAATACTTAATGACTAGTCAGTCTTCAGAGGCAGGGCTGGAGGGAGAGTCAGTTGGTGTTTTCACACCACCCTAAAATGAATCAATGTTTTCTCAGCGAGGTGATAATATTATAAAACCGTGTTTGGTCTGAAATGTTGTTTGACTCTTCTGTATCACAGGAACAGCAGCAACAACACGTAGTTGGTTTTTAACAGGGGAGTCGTGTGTTATCTCTTCCACTGTCGTGTCTGAAACCAAAATGGCTGTGCTATAGTTTCACACAGGAACACAAAAAAACCAGAGGTACAATTTTCTGTACAACAATAAATCTAATTTATCTCCTTTTTGAGCGAGTTAGTGAAAAATTGAGTAGGGGAGCGATACAGTTCGTGGGTAAACATATAATGGGTGACTGAGGTGAGTGAGAAAGGAAACTAATGAATGAATCACAGTTAGTGAGGTTAACCTCACACCCACGTACTGTCCAGTCTGACTCCACATCGTTAAACAAAGCTTGGGAGAACATGCAGGTTGGGGACACACAGCAAACAGTGTGGCACAGCCCAGTTACTCACACCTCAACACAAAGCTGGGCAGACACACAGTGCCTACTCTAAGCCTCATGACTAATAGATTACCTCTGCTCGTATTTCTCTCAACTAAAGGCAACCAGAGCCTTTTTCTTTTTTGTACATGTTTTATTGCCCAGTTTTTGCATCACTGCCTTGTTGCTCTGTGTTAGTCCTGTTTAGTCTGTAATCTCCGCAGATTTGTCTGAGTCCTGAACTATCTCTTTCACTGCAAGTGACTCACTTAGTGTCTCACTTACTCACTCTCACTCACTCTCACTCACTCACTCACTCAGAGCACTGACGGTTTATGCAGGAACTCTCTTCTGTGGGAACTGTATGAATGAATATTCCCTCCAATGAGTGAATCCATCCTACACCCCATATAGGCATAGGCATATTGGCGTTAATCATTACAGAGGATCTATGAGTTTGAAAGGAAGTTTAATGGAGAGTTAATTGGTTTTCCTCCCACCCAGGATCAGCGATTCGCTTTACTTGAGTAAAGCCCCCAGGTTAAAGCTTGGTTATCAATGTGCTAACATGTCAACGGAGGACATAGCTCAACGTGGCATTGTTTGCTTGTAGCTGCTGGCCATTTTTCAGGCATGATGAAGTGCTTAACAAGAGAATCCACTCAACTGTAGTTTTAATATGTGGAGTAATTATATCCCGAGGCAGACTGAGTCTGCTGACATGACAAATCCTGCTCTGGGAGAAGGAGGTGTTCCACATCTCCATGGGAACGTGGGACGTTACTGTTGCCTCTTGGGAAAGCTGACATTTCAGTCCTTCAGGGTTTCACTTTGGCGAGGCAAACAAGATGTAGAAGGTTAAAACTGTACCCAAGGTAACGTGAGAAGGCCACGGTCTGCTTTCCAGCCTGAGCAACATTCTCTGTCTTCTGAAAAAGATTTTGACTCACCATTCTGATCAAACGTGTGTTTAACGTTGTGCTTCATGATGGAGTCGGGTGGCTGAGCGGTTAAGGAATCGGGCTAGTAATCAGAAGGTTGCCGGTTCGATTCCGGGCCATGCGAAATGACGTTGTGTCCTTTGGGCAAGGCACTTCACCCTACTTGCCTCAGGGGAATGTCCCTGTACTTACTGTAAGTCGCTCTGGATAAGAGCCTCTGCTAAATGACTAAATGTAAATGATGTTGAGGTTGTGGATATTGCTGCACTGTTGCTGCACTGCTGTGTGACTTGTCGAGTAAATACAGAAGGATCCTTGACTCTGGCCACTGAAGCACTGTTAGAACTCAACACCTCTGAACCTAGAGCTGCTGCAGTACTTTCTACATGCACAATTTGTACGTCGCGTTGGAGAAAAGCGTCTGCTAAATGATTACAATGTCAAATGTAACTTTCAGCCTACGTATCAGCACAGACCCACAATCCCACATTTTCTTGACTGACACAGTCTCACTCATAGATATATATAAAGACTAGATGTCTTACGTCCGCACATGGCGGCCATCTTGCTACAGTCAACTCGCTCACCCATAACATTGTGTTGATGCTACATGTACTTCTATTCTATAAAAAACAAAAACATAATTATTCATAAGTATGCAGTGGCATACGACATCTCTGACGTTGATAACAAACCAAACCGTTTCAAAATCGGTTGAAAATTTTGCAAGTTATGGTCAATTAAAAAGTACATGTAGCACCAACACAATGTTATGGGTGAGCGAGTTGACTGTAGCAAGATGGCCACCATGTGCGGACGTTCGACTCCGTTGTCCGGCAACGCGGACGAGACATCTACCCTTTATATATATCTATGGTCTCACTGCCGTGCTTATTTCTAGTTTGCAACATCATGTTGACTTGACTCGCCAGATGGTTTGTTACACATATCCATCTGAGAAGTCATACTTGGAAACGGTTTGGAAAAGGGCAGGCACTTTCAAAGATTACTTGGCAGGTGATTGGATGAACCATCTGTCTATCACCATCCATCACAGGCTAACTTCAACCACGCCCATAGCTATCAGTAGTTTGTCAGACTCTGATTGGTCCAATCCACTGTGGTTCAGGCACAAACGCATAAATTGTAGCTTGGAAAGATAGATTTCCGCGTGGACGTGATCTTGCAAATCCAGCTGTCTTGCAAGGTCACCATCCTGCAGCCTGACGGCCAGAATCTGCAGAAGTTATCAGCATACTTGTCCACCCACAGGCTTTTCACTTAATTTCGCCCACGGATTGCGGAGATGAACTCCATCCGTCATCCAGTTCTGCAGCTTCTGAAGGTAGCCTGATATGGTTGTGTGTGGGAGACATACAGTACAGTGAGTGGAGAAGTCATTTAGCTCTAGAGTCCATGCTGGTTTACTGAACTGGGGGATACTGATGTGTAATAGGTTTAGATGGGAGTTCAATCTGAGTGGGCATCTGCTGTCTTTGAAATGGTAATTCACTTCCTTCTCGGTGTCTGCTGAAACTGTTGATGAAAGGAGGTTTTCTGGGGATGTTGTTTGGTCCAGTGTGTGTTCGAATGTAAGATGTTTATCAGGGAGAACGGCTTAGGATGGGCAGTTCAAGATTAAAGGATAGAAAATAGATTATTAAAGTCCCTTTGAAAACAAAACATTAAGATGTGTTCTGGCTAATTATCTACATTTGTCCCCAGCCAGTTCAATTTTATTGTGAATGAGAAATTATATGACTGACATACTGGGCAATTTTCTAAGCAAAACAAGCATTTAAAGCAAAACAAATGATACAAAGAAATAATAACAGGAACTAAAACAAACATAAATCATGAAACAAAATGAATGTGAAAATAAATTAATATGACCAATGTCTGGAACAATATACTGTTTATATAGAGTTAGTATTATGATTTGACGTTGTTATGAGAGAGAGGAAAAGAAATGGAAAACCGACAGTATATAGACTGTGTCTATGTTATTTAGTCATTTAGCAGGCGCTCTTATCCAGAGAGACTTAACGTAAGTACAGGGACATTCCCCCCGAGGCAAGTAGGGTGAAGTGCCTTGCCCAAGGACACAACGTCATATCGCACGGCCAGGAATTGAACCGGCAAACTTCTGAGTAACAGCCGGATTCCCTAACCGCTCAGCCATCTGACTCCCCTATGTGTATGGCCTTTGTGAGATAAAGACGTCCACAACACCAGACACCAGGAGTCCTTCTCCCCCCTGTCAACCAGACACTGCTAACATCGTCCTGCATGTTTAAATATACAGTCAGTTAATGTGAGCGCTTATAAATACATGCTGGTTCAGAACGTGGGACACAGACTATCGGTTACAGCCCTAGCCTCCCGGACAGAGGCACTGATATCCCTCTCTCCAGCAGGCTTGCGATAACAAAGAAAAGCCTCACTGTCTGAAAACACACCACACTCACGACGCTGACAGCGTGATTGATGGATGTCGGCCATCGGGACCAGAAAACACAGATACTGTCTTTGGAACATATCAAACTGCAACACAAACACGCGTGGGAACAGTTGGCGGTACCAGCGCCTCCAAGGCCCAACATGACACCCACCTCCCACCTCGTGAAGAATGATTCAAGGCTGCAGGGCTGCCCACTCCACAATGTGAAGCATGTTATCTCATGGTGAATTCCTCTGCTTCTGTCAACTTCTAGGAAGGCAAATTGAGTTTAAGGGAGCTTGTGTTTGTATCCAGACTTCCTCTAGATAACACTGTCTGTCCTGGTCCTCTCTCGTCTCAACTGAGGGAGTCAGGTGGCTGAGCGGTGAGGGAATCGGGCTAGTAATCTGAAGGTTGCCAGTTCGATTCCGACCATGCCAAATGACGTTGTGTCCTTGGGTAAGGCACTTCACCCTACTTGCCTCGGGGGAATGTCCCTGTACTTACTGTAAGTCGCTCTGGATAAGAGCGTCTGCTTAATGACTAAATGTAAATGTAACTCACGCTCAGAAAGACGGGCCTTGGAGGGACTTCAAAAAGACAACCTTAAAGTGATAACATTTCTCCCCAAGGAGACGAAAAAACAAATCACTCAGCCAGCAGTTTCTCTGACATTGAATAATGAAAGTGACTCCAGTCTTTAGACTTCAAAGCTGCATCCATCCCCCTCCCGTTTCCCCTCTCTCTGAACCGAGAGCTGAGGAAGACAACATTGACACTGTCTCAGGACAGGCCTGAGACACAAACGTTCGGTGCTCTCAGTACGTCAATCGAAACACAACTTTATTTAAACGACAACCGCCCCCAATGCCCTGAGATTTCAGTTTATATTCAACACCTAGGACACATTTAATCGAGCAGCTGCTTTGACGCAAGATAAGACGAAATGAGACGTCTGAGCAAGCACAGACCTGTTTGTGGATTTCTGTCTGCGACCTTTTGATGAACGATATGGGCAGCCAGGCCAGAGAAGTGTCCTGCTCCTGCTGCATTCTGGGAATGTTCAGGATGACTCAGCCGGTGTCCTCAGCGGGGCCTGGCAGCCAGTGTATCCATCACACCCGGAAGGGCGCCACGGCAACCTGCAGCCACTCACACTGCCAGCCCGTAATGGCTGGCTGGCTGATTGGTTGGCTGGTTGACTCACTGACTGACTGACTGACTGACTGACTGACTGACTGACTGACTGAATGACTGAATGACTGGCCTGCTGACTGGCTGATTAGTTGGCTGGTGACGGATGGATGGAGGAGCCAATGGATGGCTGGCTGGATGGCTGTACGAATCGCTGGATATCCACTGGACTGCCTGCCAACCTGTCTGCCTGCCTGCCTGCCCCCCTGCTGCCTGCTTCCTGCCCCCCTGCTGCCTGCCTGCCTGCTGCCTGCCTGCCTGCCTGCCTGCCTGCCTGCCCCCCTGCTGCCAACCTGCTTGCCTGCCTGCCTGCCCCCCTGCTGCCTGCCTGCCTGCCTGCCTGCCCCCCTGCTGCCTGCCTGCCTGCCTGCCTGCCCCCCTGCTGCCTGCCTGCCTGCCTGCTGCCTGCCTGCCTGTCTGCCTGCCTGCCCCCCTGCTGCCAACCTGCTTGCCTGCCTGCTGCCTGCCTGCCTGCCTGCTGCCTGCTTCCTGCCCCCCTGCTGCCTGCCTGCCCCCCTGCTGCCTGCTTCCTGCCCCCCTGCTGCCTGCCTGCCTGCCTGCTTCCTGCCCCCCTGCTGCCTGCCTGCCTGTCTGTCTGCTCAGACAGGAGGACTGTTGACCTTGGTGTGGCTCAAAGCCATTTTAACTCTGGACAAGTCATGCAATTTCATTACACAATATGAAAAGTAATGATTCATAAACTTGATAGATGGAGTTTATTGGCTTGAAAATGGAATAGACCCCTTAGCACTTGAGTGCTCAGTAATTTCAACAACACCACAGTCCTATGTGTATCCACCTTACACACACACACTTACACTCTCACACACACACTCACACACACACAGAACAACGACGAGATATAACAATTACCCTTTCCTGCGCCGAAGTCTAAAGTCTCGTTGCCACAGCAACGAGGGATAAAGGGTTTGCGTCTGTTTGGAATATTTCCCTGACCCAGGCGACCTCAGGGATAAGTAAGACTCGCAGCAGGGTTACACAGACCGAACCTTTTCATACCATGCACATCACGGTATTGTGAGACGTGTTTCATTGTAGGTCTAATCGTTTTTTAACCATCCTTTTCCGATGCGTTGACTCAACAGCAGCCTGTAAGCTCTGGGGCTTTGCTTCTAAAGCAGCTGTCCCAGGGTTATCTTGAGACAGATTCCTGAAATACCCCCGGACAGAATTATCTCCGACGCAGGGAAGAGGAATGGAGCTGGAAGCATTTTGGGAAGAGGTTGTGTAAATGGCTATTTTCAACTGTGAGCCATTCAGTCACTACATCTCTGTGACATGTTGACGAGGCTGTGGTGTGTATGTGTGTGTGTGCTGTGTGTGTGTGTGTGCTGTGTGTGTCTGAGTGCACAGTGCTTTGTGTGTGTGTGTCTGTGTGCATTGTGTGCGTGTAGTGTGTGTCGGTTGTGTATGTGTGTTGTCAGTGGGTAGTGTGTGTATTTGCCTGCCTGTGTGTGTGGGTGGATGTACATATTTGTGCATGAATGTGTGTGCATGCTCATGCACGTGTATGTGCATGCTTGTGTGCTCACGTATGTGTGAGTGTGTGTGCACGCTTGTTAGCGTGCACGCAGAAGTGTGTGTGGTGTGTGTGTGTTTTTCTTCTGAGGTCCCCTGCCACACAGAGAGAGAGAGTTATGACAGCCCTGAACAGGCCGTCTATTTACGGGATCCTTGCGCTGCGACTGGTATTGAAAACACACTCTCAGTCTGCTCCCTGTGGGTGTGGGAGTGACGTGGGCTCGCGACAAACAGCCTCTGTACCTCAGCTCTGCCTCCCACCCCTCGCATAGCTGTGTTTACACTGACGTTGACGTATTAATAGCATCTAAAGCAACGTAGCTGTGAGAGAAGCAGACAATCCAGCACAAGAAGCCGACCGGTGCAACGTTTGGCCGAACGTGATTTCCTCCGTTTGTGTTCGGTCATTTTCTTTTTCTCGTCGACCTCCTGTTCAAACCGTAATTCCCTCACCCCCCTCCTCTAATTCTGTATCACTTCCCATCACAGCATCTTGAGACAGCTTCATTCATCTGTGTCTGGTTTCTAACCGGCTGGCACCGCGGGAATATGCGCCTAAGCAAAGAGCGCTTGGCGCCTGTCAGGTTGTTTAATGAGAAATTGTGAGGATGTGTTTAGGAAGGAATGAGAGGTGCTGGATTATTGATGTGAGCGCGCTTCTCGGCTGAGATTCGTATCTCTGGTGCTCATCGTTGGGGGAGGGAAGTGTTCCTTCACCTCCAGCCTTCCTGACAGGATCGTATGAATTACCTACCCGCCACCCTGCTGACACTGCAGTTAACAAGCAGTTCTGTGCTGGGCCGGGAATTTAACATGCAGACCAGCACGCTGCGGGAGGGAGAAGGAGAGAGAGACGAGGGTATGCAGACGAGAGTGGAGAAGGAGAGAGAAAGAGAGAGATAGAATAAAAAGAGAGTGGATAAAGAGATACAAAGAGAGATAAATATATCCCAGGGAGGGGGGAGGAGGAAGGAGAGACAGAGACAGAGAAGGAGAGGAGATGCTCTATCGCTAGCTAAGGATCAATAATTGAAAGGTTGTGTGAACTGAGATATGCAGAAACACAGCAGAATGATGTCCTTCAAGCCTCCAGCTAACAGGCGCTCAGATGACTCTCCAACACTTTAATGCCTTCATCTGACATCAGAATGCTTCGGTGTCAATCTCCTTGGATTCATCCAGTGAGGTCAAAGGGTCATACAAATAAAATGTTAATTTACGATGGGCAGTTACACACGTAACAAACGGTAAATGTGTTATTGAAGCAAAACTTGTAGAGACATATAGGCCTATGGACTTGTATAGACGTATTTAAAAGAGTTTGATAGTTTAACCACACACCCAAATCTTATGGGTTTGACACTCTAGAATATGCAATAAAACTATATTCTAGTCCCCTATAGGGAAGCCAAAACGTGTGTGCAGTATTCTAAAATGATCCAGAACTCCATTCTAAAGCAAGACATTCTAGAATCATGCCGAACTCAAAACTCCCTATTTCCAACCCTCAACACTCCTCCCTTCCTCTCCCTCCATCCCTCTCTCCCTCCCCTCGTGTCTGCTCTGCAGTCTAGGTCCTCTCCTCAACCTCCCCCCTCTCAGAAAGAAGGAAGGAAGTTGGGGGAAGATGGCCTATTTCCAAAACCACATTATCCTAATTTTTTTTAAATCATCACCCACTCACCACATGAGCCTTTAGTTCAAGGGAACGAGGGAGCATATTGTTCACTTCCTCTCAGACGTTTTTCTCCTTTTCTAACTACAGGGACACAGATCTCAATCACAGGCTAACTAGACTCTGGGATGGTTTTTCCGGGCAAACTTATCCCTGGAGCTTTTTAGCTGAATTCATTGTTCTGCGTGGGTGTGTGGGTGTATTGTGTGTGTGTGTTGGGTTTGTGTGTTGGGTGTGTGTGTGTGTTGGATGTGTGTGTGTGTGTGTGTGTGTTGGGTGTGTGTGTGTTGGGTGTGTGTGTGGTGTGTGTTGGGTGTGTGTGTGTGTTGGGTGTGTCTCTGACTCACAGCTTTCCCATGATGAGCTCCATCACATTAAATATATTCAGGCCTAAATGTATATATAGGTGCAAAGTGCAAAAATATTAGTTTTGAGCTTGCTTATGCTTGAAACAAGTAAAAGCGGCTACCAGTGCATCGAGAAAATTTAACGTGACAAGTCATTAGATTAGCCATTCATACTAGAAACAAGTCAGACTAGATTTAAAATATAAAAACAAGGATGTAGACTTTTTGCAGAGCAGGGAGTCTCTCAAGCTTAATCTCCAGAGAGTGCAACAGACCCCCCCCCTCCCCCAGAATCTGCTCCCATCATCACAGATGACTGATGGGAAGTATGTGACAGCGTGTCAGAATCCCCCCCCCGCCCCCTGCCAGGTCCTCAGAGCAATAAAGCCAAGTGGGTTGAGAGTATGACCCCTGTTGGGACCCCGCCTAAGCTCTCCCCACAGCGCGGCACAGGACACCGTCTGTGAAGGCCAGGGGGGTCAAAGGTCAGGGTCTTTAAAACAGGAGATTCAGGAACATGGCGCTCTCACACAGCTCACACACACCGACGCAAAATGGTGCCCATCTGGACGGATTTCAATCTAAGGCCGTCGTAGCGCAGTTCTCCCTCTCCTTCACCCCCAAACACGAACATCATTTTTAGGTGCTTTGGATGAAAGCGTCTGTTGGATCAAGCTAGATCTAGATTCTAGGTCAAATGTAAATCTAAGTACATCAGATAGACAAATTCTGAAAGTGCATGCTCCAGCCTGTAGAATTTAGGCATCATGCATGTCATGACCGAGTCCTGACTATGCAGCAGTCAGAATGTGGAGAGTTCTAGAACGTAGGTACGACATACACATTCCGCTCACGAAACATGCATCTGGTCACAGAGGGTCTTGGTGGTGTTTGAAACCGATGCCTGAGGTTGAGGTGCCCATGGAAAGAAAGAAAGAAAGAAAGAAAGAGAGAGAGAGAAAGTGTGAGAGACAGAGAGAGACAGAGAGAGAGAGAGAGAGACAGAGAGAGAGAGAGAGAGACAGAGAGAGAGACAGAGAGAGAGAGAGAGAGAGAGAGAGAGAGAGACAGAGAGAGAGACAGAGAGAGAGAGAGAGAGACAGAGAGAGAGAGAGAGAGAGAGAGAGAGAGAGAGAGAGAGAGAGAGAGAGTATAGGTAGACAAAGGAATTGTGCACGGGCAGCCTGGCTCCTGCTAGGTTTTTAATGCTCTGTGGCTCACTGCAGTGTTATGGCCCTGGACAGACAGGAGACAGGTTGGTTACCTTTGAATGGTTTCAGACTGCACACTGCATCAGACTCATTAAACTCATTCGTTCTTATCTACCAATGATGGGTCAAGTACTTTATCTGCCCGTTTGTCTCCTTTAAAAATGGCGCGACACAACACAGAATTCTATTAATATGGGGTGGGAGGGAAGGTCAGGTTTCTAAACAGAAAGATTAATAGATTTTCCATCTTAGAAGACGCTTCACAATTCTCTATGTCGAGCAACTCGTCTGGTATTCGCTGAATCTTTGAGGCTTTCACAGAAACACCGCAGGGTACTTCAGACGGCTCGGGGAATAGAGGTAGGTACAGGTAGTTCTGCGAGAGGTCATGTTTGCATTCTGAAACAACCTTGAGAAGCGGTGTGGCTGAAAGGTGGATTAGAGGAGAGTAGGAGGGAAGGAAATCGATCAGGAT
Organism: Osmerus mordax; assembly: GCF_038355195.1. Lineage (NCBI taxonomy): Eukaryota > Metazoa > Chordata > Actinopteri > Osmeriformes > Osmeridae > Osmerus > Osmerus mordax. The sequence continues at coordinate 19,931,878 of NC_090056.1, read as the reverse complement.
GGATGTGTTTTTGCATTGTTGTATTCGTATGATTCCGGTTCCGAATCAGTGTTCTAGTCTAAGGGTTCTGTGCTAGAGAGTTCTAACTGCTTTTGTTATTGACAGGCCCCAGTAGTATTTCTTTTCACTGCTGCTGTAACGGTGCCATTTCCCCTCAGGGATCAATACAATTTCTATCTTCTTTTTCTATCTTTTAAATGTTCCCTGTTGAGAACGCGTGGATGAGACTGCAGGCGAAACCATCAGATAGACAGCTTGGCTTCAGTTATCTGGTGACTGTTTTCCAGACGTCTGTTTAACTCCACTTCTTAAATATTTCCTTTGAGGATAATTTTATGACATCGTTTTTGAACAGTTTCTTTAGTTTAACAGTTCCTTGCCAAGGATTTTGAAAATATATTCATGGAACTTTACAGTATGTGATAATCCTGAATAAAACTGAGTGACTGAGTGTTTTGAATTACTCACAGCCAATGGTAAGTTATGGGCAATACATCTGAATGCATTTATTCATATTGAAGACCATTAACTTGAGTGTGTGTGTGTGTGTGCGTGTGTGTGTGTGTGTGTGTGCATGTGAGTGCTTATTTCTCCAAGATATGTAATTCCTTTGGGCAAAGCAACTGATGAATCTTACATGTATGGCTCTGCTCAAAACCGATGATCTTATATACCAGACTAATATTCATTATAATACGATGGTTAAGTAAAACCCTCTTCTGATGCACTGTTTTAGAACTGGCACACAATTCATAGTTGATCATTACTTACTTAATATTCTTTAAAACTGTTTCTTGCATATACAGCATGTTGCTTAATATACTATGAAAATCACACAGAGTACCATGTGAAACACCCAAAATGCATGAGCAAATGTTACTGCTTCCTGTAAATAACATCCCCCATTCCAACAGTCACAGAAATAACCAGAACCAAGTCATTAACCTCCCACGTCCAGTCAAAGCCACGAGCCGGAGAAATCTCCAGTCGGCAGACGACAACACGAGAGCACGCGCCCCCAGGGGAGGGGGGCCGATCGTAACGAGGAGAGGAAACGTGCTGCTTAATGGTCACAACTGCTTTGATTCCTTCACGATAACACAACGCTTCATTTTACATTTACATTTGAGTCATTTAGCAGACGCTCTTATCCAGAGAGACTTACAGTAAGTACAGGGACATTCCCCCAAGGCAAGTAGGGTGAAGTGCCTTGCCCAAGGACACAACGTCAGTTGGCATGACCGGGAATCGAACTCGCAACCTTCGGATTACTAGCCCGACTCCCTCACCGCTCAGCCACCTGACTCCCACTTCACGCTCTGTCTGGGGCCACACGTCCAGCAGGAACCAACCCAGCCTCGCCTGAAGTCAAGTCTCAAACACACTCATTACCAGCCAGCCGTGGTGCCTCTGAGGCCCCCGTAATGGAAACCTTCTGACACACGACGACTGCAGAGAAGGCTGAACGGCCAGCCACACTTCCTTCATCTATGTCCGAGTCACAGTCTGAATTATCTCCCGACAGGCGTGAATCTGGGTGCCTGGGGCGGTGTGGAAACGGAAGCCGCTGTGGAGAGAGCAGGCAGATCGAGATGGAGAGTAAGTAGTAAGTAAGTAAGACTTTATTTATATAGCACATTTCATACAAGAATTGTAGCTCAAGGTGCTTTACATAAAATCAATAAAAACAATAATACAAGTGATAAACAATTCAAACAAAAATAAAAATCCCAATAAGATCTCTGTTCAAGAGAGAAAACAACTTTAAAAGTAGGAAAACCCTTTTGAGATAAAATTACTTAAATGCTTCGGTGAAAAGGTAGGTTTTAAGCTGTCTTTTAAAAATGTCTAGAGTGTTTGCTTCCCTAATATTTATGGGTAATTTGTTCCATAGATATTAGGGAAGCAAACACTCTAGACATTTTTAAAAGACAGCTTAAAACCTACCTTTTTACCGAAGCATTTAAGTAATTTTAAGAGACACTGTGGAATGAGAAGAATCATCCATGGGAATCACGTCACCTCTACTCACCCTAATAAATTGATAAATCTAATCCTTAAAATCCCCGTCTGTGGTCGCAGGTGGGCCTGAAGGGAGAGTCCTGCATGTCCACCAGATTAATGTGAATCAAAGGACCATATCACATGAAAAAAAGTGAAAGTTAACCCCCCACACCTCAGTCCCCCAGCACCCCTTCAAACAACCACCGAACCTAACTTGTAACTTTGCTCTAAACCCTCCCTCCCCAAACTCGCTTGTTAATCCCTGAGAGAGATGTCACCTTCGCCAGCCACAGCAGGGAGCTGACGTGGCTCAGAGGAGGAAGTGACACGTCTGACATGGCTCAGAGGAGGAAGTGACACGTCTGACATGGCTCAGAGGAGGAAGTGACACGTGTGTGTCGTCTTGCAGACTGCTGCTGTCTCACACAAACCCTCCAAGCCTCCCCACAGCCTTCCTTTGTCTCTCCGCCCGTTCAGTGACCAGGCTGCAGGCCGCACGATGGCCATTGACCCGCTCCCAGCCTGGCCTTGTCTTGCCAAGGGAAAACAAGCATCTTTTGTTTACTGCGGTTTCAACTACTGACCCAGATAATGGACTGTTGGGTTAACTGTGTTCTTTACCAGTACTGTACTGCCGTTCTGTCGATTCCTGTTGAGATGATTAAACTACAACTCTCGCCTGACAATGGTCTAAATGATTATGATTATAAGATATCCCAACAATTAACTGTCTGTCTATCTATCCATCTATCTGGGCCTATCCATCCATCTATCCATGTCTCTATCTATCGAGATGTCCCACCTCTCACACAGCAGACTCTGAACCACTGATGAACCCACCGTGAAGTGTGATGTGAAACCTGCAGTGATCTCTCTAGATGTTCGTAGTCCTGTGGAGCAGCAGAAACATCGCAGTGAAGACCAACTGCCCTTCCCACCCTGACTCATTCTCAATCCACAGTCACACCTCTCACCTGATCGCATCACTTCCTCTTCCTCCATAGGGTGTTCTCTTCTGCTGAGGGTGCGGTATTGATCAGATCTCACCAGCCCCGCCCCGCTGACCCTGACCCAGGCTATTCTCACACTGGTGGGTTGTCTTGGTGTAATTAGACGTGAGCAGCTGCTCAGGTGAGCTGGCTACGGGCAGCAAGGATGTGAGGTCCTGCTCTGCTGCATGGATCCTGGGATAGTCGGAGACAGACGAAAGTGCAGAGTTTAGTATCAAGTTTCTCTATTGTTTACTCTTTTTCTTTCTTTCTTCTCTATCTTTGTGTGTCTTCAAGGGTTAATTATAGCATCACCAGTGTAACTGGGGGACAGATGTGGTCTAAATGTGCTGATGGAGCTGTTTTCACCTGCAGGATACTGCATATACAGCAGCAGCAGGTCCAACATCAATGGTTGATGAAAAGCTAATATACAGGTTATGGAAGAGTGACAGTGTGTGTGTGTGTGTGTGTGTGTGTGTGTGTGTGTGTGTGTGTGTGTGTGTGTGTGTGTGTGTGTGTGTGTATGTGTGTGTGTGTGTGTGTGGGGGGGGGGGTAGAGAGAGAGAGATATCCTCATTATTAAACTAAATACTAATAACTTCAAAGAAAAAAAAGAGTCAATCATTACTGACCCCTCATCTAACTGGCCCCTGTCAATAAAACAACAACACAAGATATTAGGCTGTGCTTAACCGTCTGTGCTAAACTAGCTGCAAGCACTCCCACAATAACAGCTTTGACGTCACTCTCCGCAGGTCCCGTTGGATACAGCCGCAAAACTGCGAGAGAGAACGGCGATTGAAGGGAATAGCACTAGTGGAGCGGCGGTGGCGTCGGCCATCTTAGAACTATCGCGGTTACCGAAATACATCCTCTGGATTCTTTTCTTGAGAGAAACATTTTATTAAAACGACAAGGATTGAAAGGGAGGTTTTTGTTTTTAAGTGTTCGAATTCGAAATCAGGATGCTGTTCCGAGGGAATAAACAATTTGCATCCGTTGTCGGAGTAGTCCTCGGACTATTATGTGCGGTGGAGGCAGCCAAAGGTAAGCTCTTGATAGGGTTTATCTCACAGAATTGTCGTCTACGTCTCTTCTCCGGCGAACGTTATCACCAAGGAACAAGACGTAAACGTGAAATTTACAATAAAAAATAATCGGGGCGTTGTTTTTGAACAACGGAGCTGGAACGGGTTCTGCAAGGGATGCATGTTGAGTTCAACCTGCTCCACAAGGGATGGTTCGCTTTATAGCCCAGACGGATGCGCTCCTAAGTATCGGTCTCTTGTCAGTGCACAACACAACGTTCTAGAATCACATTTCACGTTTCAGCATTTGAGGTCAAACTTATTTAATCGTTTCTCTTTCACATTCGCTGTGATTTTTTATTAAAACGAGTGAACTCATTTCTGTCATGAAACGATATCAGGGCCAAGAAAACCACGGATGAACCGTTGTCTCTGTAAATCTGTTTCGGGTGTCAATGTTAGGCTACTCTTATCATATTCTAAACAATTACATCGTGCTGATACCTAATTTCATAAGCTATAACGAGCCCGAAAAACTATCCCATAGCCTTTACTGGCGGTTTTATAGAACTCTGAGTTTGTAGGCTATTGTCTAGATGCCATAAACACCACTGTGAAGCTAGGTTATTTAAGGTAAAGCCTAAGATAATTAAAGGTTTTCCAAAAGCGTACACAGACTGGTTGTTATTTTGGGTTTCTGTTGCCTGTTATAGTTGGACTGCGCTACGGGCGCACGCCGTCTGAGCTAGTTGGCTACGCATTGCAGATCCTCCCCACCCGTTCTGTCTGTCGGTGGATTAAAAAATTAATGTGTTGTGATCACAAGCTTAGCAAAATACGGTAATAAAAAGTGAAGCAGGTGCAACTGTGGGTTGTAGTTTATTGTCTACCCGGGGATACCAAGAGGAAATGGGCCTGTAAACGGATTGCTAGTGCTGCAAGGCGGTCCACAACGCGTCGGCAGTTCGATATTATAAGATGAACAGCTCTCCCGGCGTCAATTTATCATCGTGATTGATATGGGTCTGTTGACCTTTCAATGTGAAGCTTCTAAACGAGAGCTCACTTTGTTCATGTAAAGGCAGGTGCGTAGCCCACTTCTGCACGCGGTGCGCAGTTACGCGCTACGCCGGGGATGGGAATTGTATTTTCTTTTTTTCATGGATGGCACACCCATTTTCTTGCTCAAAACAAATACCACCCAGACCCCTGTTATGAAAATCGGCATACCATCTCTATCGTGTGCTAGAAATGCCTAAATGAAGGATTGTTCATTAAAGTGGCAGAGGGGGAGATGGGGATACTGGCGTGCGTGTTGCTATGCCAGCCAGCTGGGAATGCGTGATGAGAGGCCAGCGTTGTCGATGCCATAATTTGATTAAAATTAATTATGCTCCCAACAACTTTGTTTCCATGTGGTGACCAGGAACCTGCTGGTCTGTTGAAGACTGACCTCTGAAGGAAAGAATAAGATCAACCTAACTGGTGTGGTGTTTCCCAACACTGATCTTTGTTACGAACAGATTTAGATTTAAACGTGAATGATTTTCATGATTACTCGTTTACAGTGTAGAATAATTCATGAAACCAAACGCCAAACGCTTATCATCGCATAATGGTGAGTTGATAAGCCCTACTCCGGCCTGTGCGCGCATCTCCTTCCTGTTGAAGTATTTGTTCTGCACCTGCTCACCTCCCTGCTCTTATCTGGGAACAGCCCTGTGAAAATGGCCATCTTGTGTGGACGGCTTATCTTTATCGTCTAAAGGTCAATTGCCCTGCTCTCGTTCGATAGAACGGCGTGCTCTTTTGACCGTGGTCTCCTGTGTTCATGACCCCCACAGACTGTTGTTTATTTAAACCGTTTCGCTTTTTCAACCACGAAGAAACAGCTGTCCATCCTCTGGTCAGTAGTTTGGTGTTTTCACACGGAACAGAAACCCTGAGGCAGTTCTCCACTCCCAGTGGAACGTCTGACATCACGACACTGTTGTCACTCCTTGATAACGACCTCTTATCATAACCCAAACATTTGCCCAGGTTCAGCAGCGGTTAAGTCAGAGGTGAAAGCCTGTCAGGAACATTCAGGAAGTGAGGTCACCGGTGTAGCCTGGTAGAGGGAGTCAGGTGGCTGAGCGGTTAGGGTATCGGGCTAGTAATCAGAAGGTTGCCGGTTCGATTCCAGGCCGTGCAAAATGACGTGTCCTTGGGCAAGGCACTTCACCCTACTTGCCTCGGGGGAATGTCCCTGTACCTACTGTAAGTCGCTCTGGATAAGAGCGTCTGCTAAATGACTAAATGTAAATGAACAAGTTGTTATCAGGCTCCAGAGCTTGATAACAACCGTTCATTTGAATCAGTTGTGTTGGAGCAGGGAAACATCAAGAACATACAGGACAGCGCTGCCTGAGGAACAGGGTTGAGACCACTGCCCTAATACGAACAACACAAAGAAAGCAGACTCTGTAAACTGAGGTTGTCATGCCAACCTTCCACGGCTACCTAGAACTGTCCTTGTTTGTGAAACAGACGCTGTAAATCCTGCGTATAAGCTCCCTGACATGGTCATTCTGAGTCCGGGAGACAGCATGAGCTTCAGAAACAGTCACACATTCCTAATCACCAGAGGAAGACAGTCTGGGAATCTGGGTCTCTTCTCGTTCCAGACATGTACTCTACAATAATCCATGTAGTTTTCCTCTGGTTGTAAGTTGTAATTCACCATGCTATACATAACCCTCCCTTCCCTCTCGCATATAGGATCCTATCATAATGTTTGACTGAGGTGGTGATCACTGAAAGCTGTGGGAATCCTACCTAGGATTGATTCGAGGTGGTTTCCTAGCTCATAGCCTTCAGCTGCAGGTTCATCTCTTGATATTCCGTCCTGTCCGCCCCAACGACATAAGAACACTGTGGCAGGCAGGCCCAGTTCTGATTGGCTGGCTTCTCTGATTGAAGAGCATGCGCTAGATTGCAGTCAGCCACATCAGTGGAAAGTCACATGACTTGCAGACAACCTTGCTTGACAGGGAAATCAGGGCTCCCCAAGAAACATGGCCTCTTCTTCTCTGCTTACACAGCTCAGACTAAAAAGCCCCTGGCATCTGGAAGCCCCGGCGGCTCGTTCATCACCGAATTAGCAAATTCAACCGAAGAGCAAATTGGTCTCTCTAGGCTGCCGTAGTTTGGAGAGATGACAAACAAACGTTCTGGTGCGGGAGAGCCTTTATCGAAACGCGTCGAAGATCTGGTTGTGGGGTGTGTTGCCGTGTAGCTTGGCAGAGTATGGATGCACGCATGGTGATCTGTTGTGCTGTTGTTGTTTGTGTGCTTGTAAGAAGCAGGGGTTACGCACCATTGCACTTGATTCTGTGGAGATCTCTAGAATGATATTGGTAATGATGTATTCATTTATAACAGATGCTTTTATTCAAAGAAATGTACAGTGGGAGGAGGGGATTTGAACTTGCAACCTCTTCATCTGCAGTCAAATTCTCTAACCGCTGAGCTATATTCATCCCGGTTAACTGTGGCATATGCTGACTGCCTAACAGTGGAGATTGGCCCAGAGCCTAACAAGGACAGGTGATATGTAGATAGATGATCCTTCATGACCTTCAGGTGAAAACAGGATCCTGCTGAAAGCCTTCGTGATGTTGGCACAGGGAATCTGATTTTGTCTGTCGTGGTAAACCAGAACTATGTCCATGAATAGAGGACAATGCCTGCTTTGTTTCCTTTCTACCATACTGGGATATTTTGTGTCATTGTTCTGCTCATATCACTGTCAGTTAACAGGTCTGCTTTACCAAAAAAAAACATTAGTTGTTTTTTTGTACATGGCATGACCAAGGGGCAAACGTCTAGGTATGTTTTAGTGAATGTTAGTGCTACCCAGTTTGGAAATCCAGAATAAAATGGCAGCTGTCCTTAATGTGGATTAATCTATTTTTGTTTTCACATTTTGAGATTTCCATCTGGATTTCCGTCTGGAGTCAAAAACTGTTGATTCAGGACACGAAACATGAAGAGTGATGATCTAAAATTCAAAACAACATCTCCACGAAATCCTTTGCTACATCCAGCCCGGGTTTGAATTCAGACATGAACCTCAGAGTAATGTTCGTCATCCTGTATTTCTTAGTTCTTATTTCCCTCCAAACAGTTTGCTTGACCTTCACTCCTGGTCCTACGTCTCAAAGTTAACTGTTGAATATCGGTGCCTCATTTATTCAGAGAATTCCCTCTGGAACAAAGAGCTTTTGCCAGCAGCAGGGTTGAGGTCCATAGTCTCGATGAGGACGTCACAATACAGTGACTGTTACAGGAGCCATGACTCCAGCCCTGCAAGAATGCGTCTCTGAGATAATCCTCACAGAGTGCGTAGATATGAGACACATTTCAGTTTTGTTTTGTGTCCGTTTTTAAAGAGAAACCGGTCTTGTAGACTCGTGTCTCTCTCAGTCAGACTCAGTCAGGCTTCATGTGGAGCAAAAGGGGTGATTTCCCTTTCAGTAGCCTCGTTGGGGCTGAATTGAATTAGTGACCTGTCAAGAAAGGGGTCATCGGATGCTGAATATTAAGTCGTTCTTCTCAGCCCATCAGCAGCCTGGGTAGCTGTGTCAAGCTGTTGTCAGACAAGAGTGCACATTCCAAAACATATATATTTAGCGTTCATTGTGGGTTGTGTAAATGTTCTCTTAGTAGGAGAGGTGATTCATGATAAGACGGTTTCTCTGGAGAGACGGCCCTTGAGGCACATCGATGAAGCTCTGTCAACACATGGCTGTTTTTGTGTTTTGCACAAGTATAGGGGGATGGGTTAGGGTTAAGAGGTAACTCACATTGAACACTGTGGCAAAATCCCAGACTTTGGAATGGGTGCAGCCTTCACAAGTGCTGAACGATGCTGTATTCCTGAAGTTTTTGTGTTTTGCACAAGTATAGGGGGATACATTTACATTTAGCAGACGCTCTTATCCAGAGCGACTTACAGTAAGTACAGGGACATTCCCCCGAGGCAAGTAGGGTGAAGTGCCTTGCCCAAGGACACAACATCAGTTGGCATGACCGGGAATCGAACTGGAAACCTTCGGATTACTATCCCGATTCCCTCACCGCTCAGCCACCTGACTCCCCACCTGACTCGGGATGGGTTAGGGTTAAGAGGTAACCCACATTGAACACTGTGGCAAAATCCCAGACTTTGGAATGGGTGCAGCCTTCACAAGTGCTGAACGATGCTGTATTCCTGAAGTTTCTACGCAACAAGCTTACATAAGCTGCTATCGAACCACAATCCGTTAAATGGAAAGGCATTTACATTTAGTCATTTAGCAGACGCTCTTATCCAGAGCATTGCATGTTGAATTGCATGCCCTCCAACAATCAGATACATAAAAGATACGTTTTTGATCTGGAATCCTGATCTTGCGTCAGTTACGACAAGCCTTGATGATGCCCTTACTGGTGAGAAACCCAGGATCTCTCCTCCTGGTGTTCACAAGGCAGTGTAATCCAAGCCCATGTTTGAGGGGTTTCATAGCCATAGCTCTTCAGGCTGAGGATGTACATGTGATAGGGTGTGGCACCATCTCCCGCGGGCTGTGAGAAATACAGCCGGTGCGGTGCATTGTGTCTGAACACATCAACACCACAAGGTACCCTGGGAAACAGGTAAGCAGAGAACACACTACTAGCCCACCGCCACGGGGGTCACATAGGCGCACACACACACACACACACACTACCAAGCTCTTTCGGAGCTGTTCAGTGCGCTCCACTCTCACTGGCTCTTTGTGTGTTCCCTTCACAGAGAGGTGATTGAGCTGCATTCAGGCCCTCCGTACCCACCCCCCAACATAGTAAGACCCCTGGACCTTCTGGAGGCTGGTGGGGCCTGGTGGTGGGGGGCCTGGGGCGTCGGTTGTGACTGCTCGGTGGACAAACAAACGCTGTGTCTTGTTAGCCCGACTGAGGGTCCCCTGTGAGAGAGATGTTTGGGGAGAGGGGCCCCAAGCCCTGCCTGCAGGGGATGCAGACACTCCCAGAACAGTCTCTGCTCTGTGGCTTAGAGTTCAGAAAGCTCCAGACTCTCCCTGGGCTGAGCAAACACTGACGTGCTGCCCAGTGTTTCAGGCGGCAGCCAGATTGACTTCATTGATTGCCTCCTGGTCAATGAAGTTAACAAGCACACTCACCAGCACAATGGCCACCCATGTCTTTGAATTCGGATCGGCGAATCCTTCACATGGATTCATCAAATGGCTCTAATAATTTACAGTTTCCAGCTTTACAGCTTCCTCTCAGGCATATTTCCAGGCAGCCCTTGAAGTGGCTCCCTGGATAAGTGTGAACAGTCAGAGGGGCTATTTCTCACCTGCTCGCTGGAGATACCGCCTTGCAACACCTACCACGCAATTAATAACTGCCACCGCTGGTTTTAGATCTAAGCAGAGACTTCGGAGGGTCATGGGGTTGGGTGGAGATGCAGTGCTGGCGGTTAAAATTGAAAGCTTTTAAAATTTTGTATAAACGTTTTATTAAGGCATTTTTCACGCCCTAATGGACAGTTTAAAGTGAAGTGTGACAGGAAAGGCAGGGAGGAAGAGAGAGAGAGAGAGAGAGAGAGAGAGAGAGAGGGAGAGAGGGAGAGAGGGAGAGAGGGAGGGAGGGAGGGAGGGAGGGAGGGAGGGAGGGGGAGGGGGAGGGGGAGGGGGAGGGGGAGGGGGAGGGGGAGGGGGAGGGGGAGGGGGAGAGGGAGAGGGGAAAACGTGGAGCAAACGGCCATGGCCTCATTCGAACCCAGGCCGCTGTGGTAAGGCCTCAGCCTACATGGCACGCACCCTTAACCAGTGAGCTACCGGGGCACCCTGGATGGAAACCTTTTTGAGCTTGGGCCGTGTAATGGAAACACAGCTCCATATCTGACGCCTGGGCTCCCATTGGAGTCATTACACAACAGCATCATGATCAGAGTTCATCTGATTAACACAGACCAACTGTCTAAAGGCTGAGTCTCCATGTGCTGCAGGGCTGTGCTGTAATTCTCCTGTTAAGCTCTGGGTGAACAGAAGCCTGTCAATACACCGGCCTTATCTTGCCAGCAGTGACGGATGGCTGGAGGATTGACACGTGTATGGGTTCAGGATGGAGATACAGGGAGCTGATAGCTGCGTCATCCATCCCTGTTTTTTTTTTTTTTTTTTTTTTTTTTTTTTTGAAGAGAGACATCCTAACGTGTGAGTGTGTGTGTGTCTTTGTGTGGGCGTTCTTTTGTAATGCAGGATTACCAGGACCTATTGTGACCCTGTAATTCTCACAGGATGTGTATCAGCATGGCTATAAAGGTCAAACAGTATTGGTAGCTGCTAAAGAATAAGAATACACTGGGATACAAGGAGTTCTGTTTCTGTGTCGCTCTACATACATTTTATTGGATGGATTTTGGTTGACCATGAGCTGGAACTACACAACAGTGGAGACTAGACTGGTGTTCTGGTAGAGACCTCACCACAGGGACTTCACCCTTGTACTCCAATCACTGATAAAGTCTCATGTTTAAAACCCTTTTCTTTTCTGAGAGTTTGACTCTCGCCTCCCACAATCATGTCAGTGTGCTCAAACCTCGTCTTCACAGCTGTAACATCTGAGTGAGGATGGGACAGTTGGCTCTCAAACACTAACACAGAAAGGAGAACCAAGTCACTCACTCGACAAATGTTAAAAAAAGGAGCTTGAGGAGCAGAACACCTGGCTTGTTTGGCCCTACTCAGAGTAAACAGTCTCTTCCTCACAGTGGCAAGGCACAGAATGACTCACATCCCCCTGCCTTTGAAGAGAGGGCGATGAATTTTGCATTTCAAAAAATGTTTTGGACTAAATATAACCCCCCCCCCCCCCCCGCGCGTTAAAGAAGCTCTTTTGGAGCGGGCACGCAATATACAATTGCAGATGATTCCTCAAAGCTGAGTGCGGAACATGAGAAGGAAGAGAGAAACCGAGATGATCTTGCGCCAGTGTTTGCCTGCTGCATGGGGAGGAGAGATCGGTAGATGCCCTGGTAAACACAGTCAAAAACAGAGATATTTTGCACATCTCTTATTTCCTCGACAAACAAAAATAAATACAGGGGGTGCCGTGGTCGTAGATGAACCTCTCAACATGACAAAGAGAACGCACTCACCAAAAAAAATACTTTTCGAAGTTTTTTTAATGCGTAGCAGCAAATGGCATCACAGAAGAGCAGCTCAAAGCATCATCCCGGATTATCTTCTTCCGACTGCCCAGAGGTCACAGATGATTCATATCGAGAAAACTCTCTCCGACACGTCACAGCGCCTGTCATCCCGTCCTCCCAACCACCCAGCAGCTCACTGCCACAGCACCGCGCTGAGGCACTGTCAAAACAGTCAACTCCTCACACCCAGTGACCGGGAGGCATTTCTAACAGCCGTATTTTATAACATGGGCCTGTGCACAGCCCAAGCCATGTCTGAGTAATGCCTTTGTTTAAGTCTCCCCAGCCCTCGACCTTGTTAAGTGAATGAACTAGGAGCATCCCATTATGGGATTAGATGCCAATACGTTACCATGATGGGTAACAGGATTGCAATACCAGGTACTGTTGAGGCCCTGGTCATGAGCTGGCTTGCCATCTGTGCAGCTAGCACATACTGCTGCTGTAGTAGTAGTAGTAGCGGCTGAACTGCATGTTGCCGTGCACTGTTCTCTGCTCCTACAGTAATGAGTGAACTGGTCGTTTGGTGTTTGGGTCTTCCGTGTCTGACAGTATGCGACCCACAGGTACCTTCTCACGAAACACTCCGGAGGTGAATGTCTTTGCTGGGAGTGGTTTGTTTGGTACCCTGTCGGTTTCTGATTGCTGTTACTCTGTGGTTGTATTCAGTAGCTGGAACTACAATCAATGTACAATTCCTTTGTGACCATGTTGTAAACAACAGGCAGTGTACAGTTCCTTTGTGGCCATATTGTGACCTGCAGTCAATATAAGCACATATGCATTTCTACTTGGGGCCACCCTGCGTACGTTCTGGATGACTCCTGGCTAAGAGAGCTTATCAAGTCCCTCAGCTGGCACGATCACAGAGATCTCAGATGTTCTCAGACATCCGTATCCCTTTAACCGTTCCAGTCACCCGTTGTGTTTTCAGCCTGGTCATTAGGCCCCCTGATTAGGCACATTAAAATGACTTAATTAGCCTTGGCTACATCGTTCTGCTTATTGGGCACTTCAGAATGTTGAATTAGTCTCATTAAAAGTCTACATGTCGGTATATTTAAATCCCCCCCCTCCCCTCCTCTATATATTTGTTTAGATTTATGTTTTTGAAAGACAACCAATGCCGGGAGGTAACCCATAGTGGGTATTGTCCGCAGTATGTCGTGATCCATGTGATTCATATTCGCATAGGCTACAATCAAAATAAGCACACATACCTTATATAACTGTGACATACATGTGTCTTACATCTGCTTCTGTTGAGATAATACTTCCTAGTCTAATGTTTTATGTTTTATCCACAGCATAAATAAGACCCTGACTTCTGGCCATCTGCCCTTTGTCTTACTCATTTCAAAATGGCTGACTGTTGTCTTTGCTACGTTTAGGTTACTTTGATTAAATGCGTAACGATGCAGATTTGCAGATTTCCGGTTGTTGCTTTATCTGTATCTGTTCCCAGTGGCAACCATTTCAGTCTGTAGAAAAGTATAATGCTTGAGGTCAAAATGTTCGTCTTATTTTGTGTTATCACAATTGCTTCCATATGGGAGCTGGTTTGATAGACCCCCTGGTTGAAATTGAAATAGCAGTGCACATGCACACACAGAATAGGATCATTGGCGACCTAATAAAATAAAAGTAAGGAACTGGTGCACAGCCATGCTAAACAACCCACCCTGCCAAGTGTTATGTTAGAGAATAACATCAAGCCCTAAAAAATCACATCTCCTTCAGAGCCCCTTCCCTAATCTCCTTTGCATCTAAGGCCCCAAAGCTTCCCTTTCCTTTGAAGTCTAGCTCTAAACCTCTCCCATAACGATAATAGCTTAGCATTAGCGCTAGGCCGCAAACACAGAAATTGACCCATTAGTAACGTCAGGAATGAAAAATAGTTGCAGCAGTTTGTGCAAATTAGCGCCCGGTTTCTGTGTTGTTCTCATATCACATGCTGTCTGTCTAAACGAAAGCCGCACAGTAGATGTTAGGCACGTTTATTCTAGCATGGCGAAGGGTGATAAAGCTGTCTAGTCTTTGAGGGCCTGTCGTCAATTTCACACAACGTATTGTAAATGATGTGTTGGATTTCACACTTCAAATTCAATCAGTTTAGCTTAAGCACATTTCCTAGAAGCTGTGTGCCTGTATATCTGAGCCTGCGTCAAGCTTTAGAAAGTAAGGAGAATAGGTTATGCCTACTTCCATGTCATGCGTGTTCAGTATTGACGGTTGGTTCTGATTGATTTGGACCATAGCATTGTTATTTTTTTTCCATAAAGTTTCATTTTGTGACCACTGTTGCTCATTGGTTTGACTTTTGTTCATCTATCTGGCCAAAGATGGTCGATCTATTAAAGATGGTCGATCTATTAAAGATGGCGCTGTATTTTGTACCGTCTATAGCTAACTACAATACGTGGTTTTGTCAGATATTTTATGGTGTTGCCAGCACGTCAGTAATGGTATCCGCCTCAGCAGGAGAATATACTAGCCTAGGCCAGCGATTCCCAACCTGTGGGCCGCATCCCGCACTAAGTGGTCAGCTTGGGTAATACAGGTGGGACACCAAACCAATGAAAACTAAAGTATGAAAAAATTTTATATATACTGTTGGTAAATGATTATTACAATCCTTACTCATTTTTAATTTACATTTTGCCTTTAATTCATCATGACCGAAACGCCAATAGTTACGCTTAGCACTTTAACGAAAAGGCCAACTGACGTTTCCGCATCACTTCTGCCAATTGCGTAAGCCAAATCAATAACTTCCGGTAGCGAGCAGTTACCGAGTCTCACACAAAATGCCGTTGATTGTTATGCCAAAATGGGGGGCAATTAGAGGACATCCTAGCAGTCTGGTCTATTTGTGTGGTTTGAAACTTAATGAACCTGAAGTCAACCTGAAGACTATAGCAACACATATGTAGCTATAGCATACCACGCATAGTTTGGGCCAAACAGCTTTCCATCCAATTTTAAAATGGGATCCAGTGAACATAAATACAACACTGCTTGAATATCACGCCCTAGAACTGATGACACCATTGTTAGAAGAAGGTGTCTAGCTGAACAGGCACCACAGGCAGGTAAATAACTGAATAACCACATTCATTAAATGTGGAACTTCGGAAAGTGTTAACTCCAGGCTTGTCGTTGTTAGCTACTGTCTCAGAGGAAATCTTATGAACAGGAGAACACACACATTGTCCTGCAAGAGAGCCCTTCTCAACACATATACACGTATGTACACACACACATACTGTATATATGTCAGGTGGCTGAGGGGTTAGGGAATCGGGCTAGTAAACAGAAGGTTGCCGTTCCAATCCCGCTGTGCCAAAAATGACATTGTGTCCTTGGGCAAGGCACTTCACCCTACTTGCCTCGGGGAGAATGTCCCTGTACTTACTGTATGTCGCCCTGGATAAGAGCGTCTGCTAAATGACTAAATGTAAATATATACACACACAGCCGCACGCACACAGGTACACACAAACACAGTTTTAAGTAATCCGGCCCTGAAGCACGTTGCATGTTTTTCTGCCGCTGCCAGCTAAAACAGATTCTCGTCTGCAGCTGGGCGGTTGCCCGGGCCAACGGAGCATGATGCTGTAACGAGCCAAAGTGCCGGTCTGCTGGGTTGCTGCGTTGTGATTGGCCGGATGATGCTAGTGTCAGGACCCATCCGGTTGGGCTGCACAGCCTGGCTGAGTCCACAGATATGACCTGGTCAGGCTGGCACTGGCATATACAGCCCCTGCAGAGGATTTCAGGCTCATCTGTGGAAATCCATGTGTTTTGGTGACAGTATTATACAGTTGCCTTGGACCTTGAACGAGTCTGGCCTCTTAATGACCCCTGAAGATGGAAAAAGCATTAAAAAAATACTTGTGTTCACCTGAAGAAAAAATAAATTTCTTTGAATTGTTTTGGCATTCACACAGATCCTCTCTCCTCTCTCGTTTCTTCCCCTGCAGTTAATAAGCACAAACCATGGATCGATACAACGTACCACGGGATCGTCACAGAAAACGACGACAAAGTTCTTCTGGATCCTCCCCTGATCGCCCTGGATAAGGATGCACCTCTACGCTACGCAGGTGAGAGGACGTGTGACCGCTGGGCTGTCTCTGACCTCTGACCTTGATATCCTCGCGTGTTGAGTTCTCCTGGTGTGCTTGAATGAATATCAGGGACCATGTCCACGAAGTTGGAAGATGGCTGTATATAGACCCGTCATGGCCAGCCAAAATAACTCGGAGGGGATTGGCGATTGGAATTATCTTTAGAAGGATAGGGTAAGGGTTAGTGAGCTTTACCCACCCCACTTTATTTTTAACCATGAAAACCAGACCCTCTAATGAGTGAGATTGGGGCTACCCTACCAGTTACAGAAGACAGATGCATTGAAAGGCCACACTGTTCGCATGGACTTTGATCAAATCTTTCCTGTCAGCATGTTCGAGGCATTGTATTCCAGCTGGTTCCCATATTCACCACAAGCCCCCCTTTCATATCCAGATCAATCAGCATTTTCTTTTAATGATGAACTCCAAGGAAGAGGCACATCTCACATGTGGCACTGAGGCACATGTGCCAAAGCAACTTTAGTTTAGGCCCAGACAGGTTTTTTTGTTAATCACAGAGAGATTGAGTTTGGCCTGCGTTCAAACATGGCTTCCCTCCACCCCATCCCATGGAGACTGGTCCTTAGCCACCCCCACCCCCCTCACGGCCCCAACACCCCCCCCCCCCCCACCCCCACTCATTGCTCTCTTATCACAGCTTACATCTCTTAAGGACTGCGCTTCGTCAGCAGAGGTGAGCATGTTTGCTGGCAGAGAACGGAGTCTAACACCCCACATCTCCTAGAACGTTACGTTTAGTTTTGACAACATTCAAACGATTCGTCCAGCCCTGATTTGGTTGCTTTGACGTTTGATTTGTTCGCCAGGGCAGCCCTGAGCTCCGGGTACGTTCGATTCGTATGCCGGGGCAGCTCTATGTCGAGCCGCATCTCAGATGTACAAGGAGCTCAGATGTAAAACGATAATGCGGTCGAGAGGGCACTGTTCACCTGCATCACATGATACCCCCGTCCTCTCCCACTGTACTGGGGCTCAATAGCGAGCTCTCTCAGCGCCGGTGCCTTCTTTGTGTGGAGCTCCTCTTTGAAGAGCGGCTCGATGAAAGCGGACAGCGTGTCCCGAGAGCAAACAGGCCGTCGTCACGTGGCACCAGGGGTGACCGTCTCCCGGCCCCTCGACCAATCACACGAGGCCCACCGCGAAGCCAACCAATGAGGTTAAAGAATAGTAGATAGATGATGGTTGGATGTGGGCGCTCCAATGTGTGTGTTGTGGGTTTACAGAGGCTGGGGGAGGCTGGGGGTTGCGTGTATTGGGTATTTATACACCCTGTAAATGAGACCGGGGGTAGCCATGCATGTCGGCGCCCCAGAACTGGGACTGAGGGAAACAAACAGGGAACATTTAGCTGCAGGATTTGGGTTACGTGTTCCCTTGTGAATAAGAAGCAAAGATGCGGCCCTATAGCAGAGACTCCTCATTACTAGTCCTCATTCTGACTGTACCTCTGAAACAAAGCTTTTGTTTCCGTTTCCCTGCGAGCCTGATAATTACTTTTCTGAGGGAAATGGATCGAGCGCAGCACAGCGCTCTGAAATTGAGCCGTTTCGACTCGTTTTTAAGGAACAGCTTTTGAAACGCCAGCATGGCCAGAGAGCCCCTTGTCCTATGTCTCTCTACATTAGGTAAACATAATAGGCCTCACACACTAGGCTACTCTACTATGTGGGAGTCAGGTGGCTGAGCGGTTAGGGAGTCGGACTCGTAATCTGAAGGTTACCGGTTCGATTCCCGGCTGTGCAAAATGACGTTGTGTCCTTGGGCAAGGCACTTCACCCTACTTGCCTCGGGGGGAATGTCCCTGTACTTACTGTAAGTCGCTCTGGATAAGAGCGTCTGCTAAATGACTACATGTAAATGTACTCGAAACACTCTCAGAAACTCCCTCTCCAATCTGCTCCTACTGACCTGGGAGGATTGTAGGTGTTTGCAGTGCACTTTAAGGGGGTCTTGAATCAATTGGATTGTGCTGTATGGCAACAAAAAATAATAATTGAAGAAGGGGACGGGGACGGGGACGGGGGGGGTTCTAGATGGATCTGAGGGCCTGGAAGTGCTATGCTCTGGGGTTTCCAGAGCCCCCAGTGAGGAGGTCATTAGCCTGGGCAGAGTGAGGGGAGGCCAGCCCCTGGCTCCCAATGCATGACTGGCCCTACACAGCGGCTTCTAATGGGAAATCCATTTCTAATTGTCTAGGTGAAAACAAAACAGACAGCTCCACCCACGAGAGGCCCGGAACAGCGTGTCAACCAAGCACAACCGAACCGTTCTAGATTGAAACTAGGAGCACGCTGTATTTCTGTCTTTTCATGTGATGTTTGAGAAAATGGTGTGGTTTTATGCTGAGAGACACTGTTGTCTGCATTGGTAATGACTATACATGGGAAATGAGGATTCAGTTGATTGCAAGGGATATTAGGACTTCTCTAATTTTCTTATTTCAAACTTTAAATCTATACTTTCTTCAATGTGAATGTGTATCCTATTTGGCCTATACCTGTATGTATCCTGCCCTCTTTCTTTCTGTCTCTCTTTTCTCTCTCTCTGTCTCTCTCTCTCTCTCTCTCTCTCCCTCCCTCCCTCCCTCCCTCCCTCTCTCTCTCTCTCTCTCTCTCTCTCTCTCTCTCTCTCTCTCTCTCTCTCTCTCTCTCTCTCTCTCGCTGTCTCGCTGTCTGTCTAATATCTGCTCATCAAACTTTCCTTAACTGACTTTGGTGTATCTTCTCTCTCCCTTTTTGTAGAAAGTTTTGAGGTGACCTTCACCAAAGAAGGTGATGATGGGCTCTTTCTCCTGCCTTGTGCTCAGTTTTCTTTTGGTTATTAACCCACTAACGCAAAATAGCATCTGCACTATAAACAGAACCTTCTGTCATGCTCAGTAATCTCCTCCTCATTTGGTTTGTCAACTTTTTATGTTTTTTCTCACCCCAAATTTCTGGAAAGTACAACAACTGGATGAAAAGTGTGATGTGGGGTAAATCGTGATTAGAAATATCTGTGCATGAGACATCCATTGTAGTTTGCAGACCCTAACAGTGTTTCAGCCAATCAGGGATGTAACAAAAAACAAAATAAGAACAGTTGTTGGTCTCAAAAATCCAAACAACCCAAAATTCAAATCCATTTCAGATTTCTCTTACTTAAGAGACTGAATTGAAAAATCGGACTTACAATTCTAATATAAGCTGGACCAAATCCAAAGTATTCTTTCAATGCTGTCTTATACGAGGACCAACAAGTCAGACATTGACTATTTCGATGGAGCTTTAACAAGCCGGATCATCATTAGCATTGTGCAGGTTTGATGACTTCTGATGGTATTGTTTACCACTGGCAATGCGTCTTGTCCAGAGTCTTCAAAGCCAAGTTGCTGAGATTGTTAACTAATGCAAACTCTCTCTGCTGTGAAGATATCGTTCACCTCTGAAGGAGGTTTCTCTCTGGCACTAATCTACACCATAGCATGGCTGCAGTTGTCATTTGATGTGGATGTCAAGCAAGTTGATATTTCTAACCCCCAATTCTCATCCAGTGATTTCGTTTTACTACTGCTATTGTACTGTTTTGGTACTCTTATGATTTTGTTTTCATTTCTTAATAGTTTCGAGCGAGAGGCAAAATTGCACAGGAAGACTTACCTCAATCTAAAATGAACAAATCTTAAACGGATAGAATGTTCCAGTTGATTAATTTTTTCGCTTCAGTTTCTGTTTCTTTCACAGTATTATGTTTTGATGACTAACTCTGAAATGGAACTAGACCACATTTTCATAATGCTTATATTACACTTTGGTTTCCTTCCACCTCAGTTATAATCTTTTTCTGTTGTACTCTTCCTTGCTCCGTTATTCTAATCGATGGGACACAGTCCTTCCTACCTTTGGTTCGGTGTCATCAGTTGTTTACTCAGTGACAGAAAGTGCTCCTGTGAAATGCCTGTCCACTTGTTTTTTCGGTTTCTACCTGCATGACTGGATGCGATGTCATCAAGTGGTTTGGACGAGACACTCAGGCTTTTTGATACTAAAAGTCACCCCCACCCCCACCCCACCCTCCAGTAACTCACCCATACAGCAGTGCTTCTGGCTTCCTCCACAGACCACCTCCACCCTCCAGACACCCTCCACCCCTCCCACCCCAACGTACAAACCCCCCTGGCTGCCAAAACCTTTGGCTGATCTTATTTATTTGTGTGAATTTGTGTTTTGTATTTTATTTTTTATTAATATTTTGGTTTGGTTTAACATAACCCCCTTTTCTAAGGCTGTGAGAACGGTTCTGTCCTCCTCTCCTGGTTGTTCCTGAGCACTCTCTCGGTTCTCTCTCGGTTCTTGGTTCGCGTCCAGGTGAGATCTGCGGCTTCAGGATCCACGGGCAGAACGTTCCCTTCGAGGCCGTGGTTCTGGACAAGTCCACGGGGGAGGGCGTGATCCGGGCCAAGGAAAAGCTGGACTGTGAGCTGCAGAAAGACCACACCTTCACCATCCAGGCCTACGACTGTGGGGAGGGCCCAGACGGCGCCAACATGAAGAAATCACACAAGTACGTGTACACAGCATGTCTATATATATATATATACACACTATTGTATATAAATATATATTCTGTATGTATACACACACTTACATTTTGTGTGTTTATGTATATAATATATATACATAAACACAGCATAAATACACAGCATAAATACAGCCCACATTCTGATGGGCTGTTCTGATGGAGGGCAGCAGGGGTGTGCACTCGGGCTCCGTCACTGCATGAGTACAGTGCAGGAGTACATCCTTTTCTCTTTGACTGGATTTAGTTCGATTAAAAACCCTTTTACCGTCAACAAGCAGTAGTCCAGATATTGGGCTGCTTGTGCCAGCAGTCCTTTTATAATTCTGTTGATCTGATTAGTCCCACAGTCAAACCTCTGTAGTATATGAATCTGATAAGTAAGAAAGTAAGAATGTGCTTACGCACAAATTAAGACTAAAACTGCTTCCGAGTGCTTTAATCCTGTTGAAAGCAAACAACAAAGATTGATTGAAGTGTCTGATGTTCTGTGGCCACTCCTTCAACGTCACTGAATGTGGAGCATTTTGTCTGCCGTTCTGATATTTGCCTTTCTACATTTCTGCCCCTCCAGGGCCACCGTCCACATCCAGGTGAACGACGTGAACGAGTATTCCCCCGTGTTCAAGGACAAGTCCTACAAGGCCACCGTCATCGAGGGCAAGAAGTACGACAGCATCCTGAAGGTGGAGGCTGTGGACGCCGACTGCTCCTTCCAGTTCAGCCAGATCTGCAACTACGAGATCGTTACCCCTGACGTGCCCTTCACCATCGACAAGGAGGGTAAGGACCCCGCACGGCTGCCCGCAGCACCGCCTGCCCAGAAACCTGGAGCTCAAATACAGCCCTGGAGCTCGGGGCTCACAACGCCATTTTCAATTGATCTGAGCAAACATTTGCGATGTAAAGCCGTCGATTTGAATTCGGCGCCTTGCTTCGCCTTTGAAGTATCACCTTGACAGGCACCCCTACTCTGACAGCCTCTTTCATGTCTTCCTACAGATATGACTATATTTTCTTTCTTTTTAACAGCTGTGTTTACTTTACATATTAGCTTGCCTGTAGCTTCATCAACAACAATGAAAGGCCATCCTCTAATCTTTGTTTGTATTATTATATTTTGTATTTTATCCAGGCTACATCAAGAACACGGAAAAGCTGAACTACAGCAAGGAGCGCATGTACAAGCTGACCGTGACCGCGTACGACTGCGGCAAGAACCGTGCGTCAGAAGACGTCCTTGTCAAGATCAGCATCAAGCCCACCTGCAAGCCGGGATGGCAGGGTACGAACGGCCTCTCGCTTCTCCCCAGCCTCCAGCTAGCTTTACAGGCCTCTCCCCAGCCTCCAGCTAGCTTTACAGGGCTCTCCCCAGCCTCCAGCTAGCTTTACAGGCCTCTCCCCAGCCTCCAGCTAGCTTTACAGGCCTCTCCCCAGCCTCCAGCTAGCTTTACAGGCCTCTCCCCAGCCTCCAGCTAGCTTTACAGGCCTCTCCCCAGCCTCCAGCTAGCTTTACAGGCCTCTCCCCAGCCTCCAGCTAGCTTTACAGGCCTCTCCCCAGCCTCCAGCTAGCTTTACAGGCCTCTCCCCAGCCTCCAGCTAGCTTTACAGGCCTCTCCCCAGCCTCCAGCTAGCTTTACAGGCCTCTCCACAGCCTCCAGCTAGCTTTACAGGCCTCTCCCCAGCCTCCAGCTAGCTTTACAGGTGTCTTTTATTGTCTTGTGAGGGAACCGAAGCTAAAGCAGCAGCCGGGAACGGATCTTTTTCATTTTTGTGATAATGGGATATTATGGGATATCTGGATGATGATGTACATCCTGTCGCTCTCTCCCCCTCTCTCTTACTCTCTCTCTCTTACTCACTCTCTCTCTCTCTCTCTCTCTCTCTCTCTCTCTCTCTCTCTCTCTCTCTCTCTCTTTCTCTCTCTCTCTCTCTCCTTCCCTCTTCTGTTTCTCAGGATTCAACAAGAGGATCGAGTATGAGCCTGGCACCGGCAGCCTGGCCCTTTTTCCCAGCATGCACGTGGAGACCTGCGATGAGCCAATCACCTCCATCCAGGCCATCATCGAGCTGGAGACCAATCACATCGGCAAGGGCTGCGACAGAGACACATACTCTGAGAAGTCTCTTCACAAGCTGTGTGGTGAGAAACCGTCCTTCTCCAACCATATGTGTGTGCGCGTGTATTTGTGTTCCTAACTCTGTGTGTGTGTATTTGTGTTCCTAACTGTGTGTGTGTGTATTTGTGTTCCTAACTGGTGTGTGTGTATTGTGTGTGTGTGTCCCAGGTGCCAGCAGCGGCACTGTGGAGCTCCTTCCCGCCCCCAGCAGCTCAGCCAACTGGACGGTGGGCCTGCCCACGGACAACGGCCACGACAGCGACCAGGTGTTTGAGTTCAATGGGACGCAGGCCGTCAGGGTGCCAGAGGGCGTGGTGAGCAGCTCCCTGAAGGAGCCCTTCACCGTGTCTGTCTGGGTGAGGCACGGCCCCGGTGCCCACGACAAGGAGACCATCCTCTGCAACTCTGACAAGACAGGTACGGGTGGGGCCGCTGGGATGGGCGGGGCCGCTGGGACGGGCAGGGCCGCTGGGATGGGCGGGGTGGGGGGGTTAGGACGATTCAAAGCACAGAAACCTCAGTGGTTCCTCTGGGTACAGGTCAGAAAACACCTGGTAGGTTTTCTTTATAGAGACTAGGGTGAGTAGAATGTTTTAGATGAGGAAATTGAAAAGGTATGATAGGATATCTTGTCTTAAGACACAATATAAGTAGCATGACCACTTGCAGACAGGGGTTAACACTGATCTTCCTCCTCCATCTCCTCATACTTTTCCTCCTCCCCCTCCCCTCCTCCCCCCATGCCCCCCTCCCCTCCCCCTCCCCTCCCCCTACAGAGATGAACAGGCACCACTACTCTCTCTACGTGCACAACTGTCGCCTCATCCTGCTCCTCCGCCAGGACCCCACCGAGTCTGAGAACTACAAACCAGCCGAGTTCCACTGGAAACTGGACCAGGTCAGTCACCTTTGACCCCTCGCCCAAGAATGAGAGTGAAAGTGGTGCAAATTGTTTCTCTCTCTCTTTCTGACCCTTTGTCTTTTTGTTTGTGTTCATCTCTTTTTTCCTCTCTCTCTCTCTCTCTCTCTCTCTCTCTGTCTCTCTCTCTCTCTCCCCAGGTGTGTGATAAAGAGTGGCATCACTACGTTCTCAACGTGGACTTCCCCTCCGTGTCTCTGTTTGTGGACGGCACCACCTTCGAGCCCTTCCTGGTGACGGAGGACTACCCCCTGCACTCCTCCAAGATCAGCACGCAGCTCACCATCGGGGCGTGCTGGCAAGGTACCCTCACCCTGCCTCACCCGGCAGTACTGTTGTTGCTCAGCCCAGTAGAACTGGTTAAACTCCGTCTTCAGTATAAACATCGCCCACCAGCACCATCAAGCTTTTCGGTGGCATATCTGGTGAAAGGTTGGTGGTCGCGTTGTGAGTCAGAGGACCCGAGTTCAAACCCCAGTAAGGGGAAGATCGGGAGGAAGTGACACGGACGAGCGACGCCACGACACCTGTTACACTGTACAGGAACAGTGGGGCAGTAAAGAAGCCATCAAACTGCTGTGCTCCCATGTTAAATCCCAGCTGAACAATCCTAGCTTTGTGGAGTTCTTCGGCAGCAGTGTTCAGTTATAACTACATGCCACCACGAAGGTTTCCATAACAGATGTACATTTCTCTAAAAATGTCACTTCAAATGCGGTGTTCATATCTAGACAAACGTGTCTGTAGTTGTATCAGTTCTTATTGACCAATGGCAGCAGTGCATGTGTTAACAGGAAGTCTTTATTTCAGATGGACCTCTTTCTTGTAGCTCCTCTAGGATACTGCACTATGACCTCATGTGTAGCATCATACACACACCAACACACACACACCAACACACACATATACCCTCTCACACACAACTACACACACGCCTACACACACACCTTCGCACATTCTCACCCTTTCACACACCTATACACATACTTACCATCTCACACACACACCTACACACCAACATACACCCACACACACCTCTCCCCCCGGTCCTCAACCCTGTGTGTTTCCCTGCTCTCTTGTCTCACCCCTGCAGACTTCTCAGGACATGACAACGGCTCTGATGCCAGCCCTGAGCCTCAGACAGGTCTCTCCTCTCTCTCTCTCTCCTAAACCATGTGCTCTTGTCCACGACCTCCATCTTTTTGTGAAACTTGCATCTTCACCTAGTCCTCATTTTGACTGGAATGACCTCTCCGTTCTAGCTGGGCCCTAGGGGCTGTGTGGCGTCCCGACTGTACAGCATGAACCCTGCTGGATGTAAATGCTGATCCATCCAGCTTCCACTGCCTGCTCCCCCCCCCCTCCCCCCTCCTCATCCTCCCCTTTCATTTTTCCAGTTCTTTTTTTCCTTCGTACAACTGCAGTTTGTTCCTCTGCAGCATTTTCCTCATTTAGCTCAAGGACAGTGTTTCTCT
Organism: Osmerus mordax; assembly: GCF_038355195.1. NCBI lineage: Eukaryota > Metazoa > Chordata > Actinopteri > Osmeriformes > Osmeridae > Osmerus > Osmerus mordax. Next base: position 19,906,387 of record NC_090056.1, on the reverse strand, counting down.
TACACCCAGACAGGCCCAGACAGGAATAGAAAGAAAAAATTGAATAGAAAAAATAGAATCCCTGAGCCCGTCTATTTAGGCTGGTCCACGGTACAGTATGTGGTGAGTGTCCAGTATCAGGGATGACCTTGTCAGAGTCAGAGGGCTGTGGTCCCCAGGATCAGATGACCAGTCTGCTGTTCCTGCTGCTGCTGTGTACGTGACAGCGACACGGAGAGGCAGGGACGACCTTGAGATGCAGGGTTGCCAGGTTTTCTGAAGGGCAGGGCGGCGTGACGCAGAACGGACACAGTCGTTGTCGTCCTCATCATCATGCGCTGAGGGACACGAGCTCACTTCCTCCTCCTCCTCCAATCCCAGAGCTGCTAACACTCTGCCGCCGCGTTGAAATGTCAAGGATTACAGCTTGTTAGTGCAGTCATGTATTTGGTCCCATTTCAAAGATCCAAAGGCCTTTTAAAATGACATATTCATGAAATACTCATTATGAATGAATAATAATGAATATTCATCCGCATGGGTCGCCCTTTCAGTTGTTTGACTACATGTTTTTTTTTGTGCTTGGTTTGCATCTTCAGTTTGTTCTCAGTAACTCTGTGTCCATCCGTGTTTGAGAAGGCAGATGTGTGGGGGTGGAGGCCTTTCTAAGTGTCTCCATCTCCCCGGCTTCGCCAGCCTTGTAAGGTCACATGGTACTAACCTGCATGAGCTCCTGCCACGCGTGGCGTGTTCGTCGAGGCAGCATGCTTGAATCCTCGGCCCGGAAAAGGTCAAGCTGTACCAGAGCTGTTCGCCTGACTGACTTACTGTGTGTGTGTGTGTGTCTGTACATTGTGTGTGTGTGTGTGTGTCTGTACATTGTGTGTGTGTGTGTGTCTGTACATTGTGTGTGTGTGTGTGTGTCTGTACATTGTGTGTGTGTGTGTGTGTGTGTGTGTCTGTACATTGTGTGTGTGTGTGTGTGTGTGTGTGTGTGTGTGTGTGTGTGTGCGTATCCCCAGGTGGCAGTGCTCGTATGTCCCAGTTCTTCCGGGGGAACCTGGCCGGTCTGATGATCCGCTCTGGGAAGCTGGAGAACAAGAAGGTGATCGACTGCCTGTACACCTGCAAGGAGGGTCTGGACGTGCAGCTACCAGAGGAGGTGGCCTCTGCAGTCAAGGTCAGAACCAACATGTAGGGAGTCATGTGGCTGAGCGGTTAGCGAATCAGGCTACTAATCAGAAAGTTGCTGGTTCGATTCCCGGCTGTGCGGCACTTCACCCTACTTGCCTCGGGGGAATGTCCCTGTACTTACTGTAAGTCGCTCTGGATAAGAGCGTCTGCTAAATTACTAAATGTAAATGTACAATCTATATAAACGTGTGTGTGTGTGTGTATATAACATATATAGCATACGTTTGACTGGTACTGCAAAAAGGGCTGGTTTTAGCTCAGTGGTAAAGCATTTGACTGTCGATCAAGAGGTTACAGGTTCAAATATACGTTGCTTTGGATAAGATTTAAACTATATCTATATCGAACTCTACAGTGTACATTACATTGTATTCATTTAGCAGACGTTTTCATGCAAACACAATGTACCCGCGAGTCAGTCAGGCTTCGCCCCTGGTCACCTGAACTCCACCCCCTCCTCTCCCCCGCCAGGTGGAGTTCAACCCCAACCAGTCGTCCCTGACCGTGGAGGGAAGCGACTTCGAGGCCTTCGACAAGGTCATGCAGCACGTGTCCTACCTGAACTCCAGACAGTTCCCCACCCCGGGAATCAGACACCTCCGCATCTCCACCACCTTCAAGTAAGGTGTCCCTGTAGCTCCCCGGATAAGTGTGTGGACTGTGTAGAAGGAATGAATATATTGTTAAGATTATATTCTAAACTGGAAGACTTTGACTGTATTCTGACCTGGCCTGTTGTCTTCTTCTGCAGGTGCTTCAACGAGGAGGTGTGCATCTCTGTGCCGGAGGCGGAGGGATACGTCATGGTGCTGCAGCCCGAGGAGCCGAAGATCAGCCTGAGCGGCATCGATCACTTCGCCCGCGGCGCCGCTGAGTTCGAGAGCCCAGAGGGGGTGACGCTGTTCCCAGAGCTGCGCATCGTCAGCACCATCACCCGCGAGGTGGAGGCCGAGGCCGAGGCCACCGAGGGGCCCGAGGACGACCCCACCGGTACTCAGTTAACTTTAGACTGAACTCAGTTAACTTTAGACTGTCGAGGTAGAGAGTGTGATGGGACAAGATGTTTAGTAAACATCTAACACGTTAGGAGTATCCTCCTTCCAGCCTTCTGCCATGTGGCGGTCCCAGAAGCATTCCATAAGCCCTCAAGTTAAACAGGATAAACCCTGGTGCTTTAGAGGCCTGGCCTGTGGAGGCATGTTTCAGTGTGTTTATGTCGGGTGCCGTTGGCTCCTGTCCTGCTATCTGAGTCCAGAGGCAGAGAGATGGAGGTTTACTGTATCTCAGTACTCAGTACACTGGTGGATTCACGGCCTCACCTGAGCTGCGTTGCCATGGCACGGGTCGCTACGGAGATGGGTACTCTGTGTTGATCCGTCGCTGGAGGATTAAGCCTCCATAGGTGGCATGAAGAAAGGATTGGAGAAGGAGGGAGGGAGGTAGGGAGAGGGAGAGAGGGGGAAGGGATTGGAGAGGGAGGGATTGGAGAGGGAGGGAGGGAGGGAAAGAGGGTGGAGTTGTCTACTGGGACTTGTGGGAGGGGGCACTTGACCAGATCGGCCATCTGTTAAGGCTGAGAAAGAGAGGGAGCAGGGGGTGGGCTCACAAAAAAAGAGAGGAAAAGAGAGGGAGAGAGAGGGAGAGAGAGGAATAGAGCAGGGGTGAGAGAAATGAAAAGACAATGGGAGAGTAATAAGCAAGGTGGATTGATGGACGGATCGAGAGAATGAGCAGAGTGGAGAGACAAAGGGCTGATGTGAACAGACCACATGACACTCGAGGGATTTGAGATCTGGCAGTTACAGTAAAATAAAATATGTTCTCAATCACATGACCAGTTAACAGTGAGTTACGCTCGAAGGAGTCTAAACGCCATCACTTAGCAGGTCTTATATTTTACACAGCTGGGCGTCCATTCAAAAGACGATCAAAATGGCCGATCAGACTAGCACAGATCTTTTCCTTTGTCCTCTATCAGCTGTGTCACCATCTTTCCCGTCACCCCCTGCAGTCCAGGAGACGGTGGTGTCAGAGGAGATCATGCATAACCTGGACACGTGCGAGGTGTCGGCTCTGGGAGACGAGCTGGACAGCGAGCACGAGAGCCTGGATGTGGACCTGGGGCAGGTCCAGCAGCGCGGCCTGGAGATGACCTCCTCCAACCTGGGTCTCGTCATCACAGGTTGGTCCTGCCTAGCTAAGCTGTGTCTTGCTAACTTTCAAAACTAGTTTTTTCAAAAAACAAAAAAACTAAACTTTTCAGAAAATATTTTTTCAACCTCTCGAAACCCGTCTCACCTCGGTAAATACAATAATTGTATGTTTTTTTAATCTGTTTGTTTGTCTCCCTCAGGTGTCAACACCATGGCTAACTACGAGCAGGTGCTGCATCTGATCCGCTACAAGAACTGGCACACGGAGGCTCTGTTCGACAGGAAGTTCAAGCTGGTCTGCTCCGAGCTCAACGGACGCTACATCAGCAACGACTTCAAGGTGGAGGTAAGACGGAGCGAACCTCTTCAGCTGGGCGGAGCTTCTCTCTGATGTCACGCAGAGAGGGAGGGATGGGCGGAGCTTCTCTCTGATGTCATGCAGAGAGGGAGGGATGGGCGGAGCTTCCCTCTGATGTCACGCAGAGAGGGAGGGATGGGCGGAGCTTCTCTCTGATGTCACGCAGAGAGGGAGGGATGGGCGGAGCTTCTCTCTGATGTCACGCAGAGAGGGAGGGATGGGCGGAGCTTCCCTCTGATGTCACGCAGAGAGGGAGGGATGGGCGGAGCTTCTCTCTGATGTCACGCAGAGAGGGAGGGATGGGCGGAGCTTCTCTCTGATGTCACGCAGAGAGGGAGGGATGGGCGGAGCTTCTCTCTGATGTCATGCAGAGAGGGAGGGATGGGCGGAGCTTCTCTCTGATGTCACGCAGAGAGGGAGGGATGGGCGGAGCTTCCCTCTGATGTCACGCAGAGAGGGAGGGATGGGCGGAGCTTCCCTCTGATGTCACGCAGAGAGGGAGGGATGGGCGGAGCTTCTCTCTGATGTCACGCAGAGAGGGAGGGATGGGCGGAGCTTCTCTCTGATGTCACGCAGAGAGGGAGGGATGGGCGGAGCTTCTCTCTGATGTCATGCAGAGAGGGAGGGATGGGCGGAGCTTCTCTCTGATGTCACGCAGAGAGGGAGGGATGGGCGGAGCTTCTCTCTGATGTCATGCAGAGAGGGAGGGATGGGCGGAGCTTCTCTCTGATGTCATGCAGAGAGGGAGGGATGGGCAGATCACACCATGCATTGGCACTTGTTTCCCGGATTAATCATGGATTAAGCCTAGTCCTAGACTAAAAAATGTTTTCAATGGAGATCTTCATTGAATTGTTCTCTTACTTTAGGACTAGGCTTGATCCATGTCTGGGAAACTAGGCCGTCATGTGTGTAAAACTAGGATGTTACTTTACTGCTATGTTTCTTTTGACTGTTCCCTTTCACTCCTCCCCCAGGTGAACGTGATCCACACAGCCAACCCCATGGACCACGCCAACAACGCCATGGTTCAGCCCCAGTTCATCAACCCTGTCCACCACTCCTCCGTAGATCTGTCTGGGCACAACCTGGTCAACGCCCATCACGCCTCCGGTACGCCCCCCCTCACCACCCCCCACCCCACCCCACACACCTGTACCCTGTCACACCTGAAGGACAGAATGCACACACACACACACTCATTCGAAAGCAGGTACACACACTCAAATGGAACCAGGTACACAGACTCATTTGAAACAATGTACGTACACACATGCGCACGCACACAAAACACACACCAATATTAAACCAGGTACACAGACTATATACATGCACACTTACATTCATACAATGTTGAAAGGGGTAATTCCCCAATTTAGAAAAGATTAGCGTTGTATCTTTTATTATACACCTACATTGAACCATCGCAGGCAACCCTTCTCCACATATAATATCTTGACGTACATTATTTTACTAATCCCTCTTTAAAGTTAATCCGAACCCCGTAATCATACAACTAATCTTCTTAATTTTTTTGATCTGAGGAAACATTCTACAATTCTTTTTGTTCGGCGAACTGTAGATTAAAGTCAGTGAGCCAAAGTAGGACAGTATGAGCTGTGTTTGTTTGTCTGGTTCATAACGGTGCGAGTTCAGGGATTACACCATGAGGCTGTCTACGACATCTGGACCACCAGCTCTCTCTACACAGCCCCTAGTCCAGCATCGGTAATCTGCTGGGCTGACAAGCTTACTAAGCCATCTACAGTACAGGGCTTGGCTTGTACACACACACACACACACACACAAATAGGAGACAGACTAAGTGGAGCAGGTTGATAGAGGACACAGACACTCTATTTAAAGATGGATGCTGAACACATTGATAGGCTGTGCTCAGATCCAGAGAATATAAAACACACCACTGGTGGAATAATCCAGAAAAACGAATGAATGCAACATAGCAAGTTTGCAAGAACTAGAGTCCAGTCTGAATGTTTGAGTTTTTGGAAGGAGAAATTGGTGGGAATGAGGAATTAAACAAAACAAAAAAAGACGTGGTCTCATGAATACCTCCTGGCTCGTGTTGGAGTCAGTCTGCTTCCCTGGTTCACTGACCCGGTTCTGAACACAAGTTATACAAGTGAGCAGGACTTCTGAGGCTTAGTTGAGTTTAATACTTCGACAAGGAAGGAAAACATCTCCAAGTCTCAGCTGGCTTTCAGACTGAATGAGACGAGACCTAGTTGGCTTTTAACATCATACTCTACCAAGGGTCTCCCCTGATGGAAATTAACTGTGGTTGCATTATGCTTTTTTTATAGAGAATGTGTATGTGCAGAAATAATTGCAAAGCAGCGCCACTAGATATCGGGCATAAGCAAGAACTCCACTATTCCTCTGCTTGTGAACAATCAAGTTCGCAGACAGTATCCACCTTCAATGTTATTAACTCATGAAGCTGAGAACTGGACACACTGTTCTTTCTCACCAATGACAAAATATAAACACGTTCATTTCAGATTACAACATACAACTAATAAACAGAGTTCTAGTCACAGCATGAACTTCATTATCGTCAGCCTTTGGAAAAGCATTGAATTAGCAGAAGTCTGTATGCAGGGTCAATCTGGTCAGTCGAGCTGCTGTCTCTCTGGCTAACGCGTGTGTGCGTGTGTGCGTGCGTGTGTGTGTGTGTGTCCTCAGTGGTCCCCAGCGCCGCCACCGTGGTCATCGTGGTGTGTGTGAGCTTCCTGGTCTTCATGATCATCCTGGGCGTGTTCCGCATCCGAGCCGCTCACCAGCGCACCATGGGCGACCAAGAGAATGGCAAGGAGAACGAGATGGACTGGGACGACTCTGCTCTCACCATCACAGTCAACCCCATGGAGGTAAATGTCCACCATCTGGGGCCTAAAACTAACACCAGATGTTTAGCGCCGTCCTAACTCCACATGTCTTATTGGCTGTCGTGAGGTGTTACGAACTGGACAAGCTGATTGGTTGTTCAGACAGGGAAGGGGTGAACCCAGACAGACTGAACAGGATCTTGAATATTGTTTTCTGTCCCTAAGGTCATGATCAAATGTACCAAACGTGACACCAATCCTCAGACACTCACGTGACCTGACGTTGTGACTATATGCCCCTTTCTGTCACTCACACTTGTCTCTATATCTCTCTCTCCGCCTGTCTCTCTCTCTGCCTGTCTCTCTCCTTGCCTGTCTCTCTCCTTGACTGTCTCTCTCCTTGACTGTCTCTCTCTCTGCCTGTCTCTCTGGTAGACTTACGAGGACCAGCACAGCAGCGAGGAGGAGGAGGAAGAGGAGGAGGAGAGCGAGGATGGCGAGGAGGAAGATGACATCACCAGCGCTGAGTCGGAGAGCAGTGAAGATGAGGAGGGTGCAGAGCCGGAGGACCAGCAGGGGGCAAGCAGACAGCAGCAGCTGGAGTGGGACGACTCCACACTCACCTACTAGGACACACACACACACACACACCTACTAGGACACACACACACACACACCTACTAGGACACACACACACACTCACCTACTAGGACACACACTCACACACACTCATCCACACTCACCTACTAGGACACACACTCACACACACTCATCCACACTCGCCTACTATGAAACACACACACAACCTCACCTACTAGGAAACACACACACACATTCACCTATTAGGAAACACACACACACACACCCTCCACACACACACCCTCCACACACACTTGCATTCACAACCCACAGATGACTCACCTACACCGAGTCTGCTTTCTCACTATGCCCTAACACAGCAGATCACACACTCTTACCAATGTCTTTCCAAGGAGCCATGATGTACAAAAAAAGAAAAACAAATCTATGAATATGTTCAAGATTTTCCTGTTGTCAGCTTAGTGATGGTACACAGTGTAGTATAATACGCACCAAACTGGGTCACAGACTTTTACTGTCTTACTTTTTATTTATTCTGTTTTATTCCCGGGAAAACTTGGCCTATGTTTGCATTTCTTTTGAACTTTGCGAGGATTCAACCTTGCTCTTTGTCGTCTTCTAAAATGTGAGGCTTTCGAATGGAGAAGGGTTTTTTAATTGTTTACTCCTTGCACAATCGGTTCTAGGTTTGTTTACCGTCAAAAGAAGAGAAGCTTTGACTTGGAGTTTTCTTTGTGTGCTTGAGTTGCAGTTTGGAGAGTGGAACGAAACGATGCTTCAAACACGTAGACACATCTAGTTTATTTTTTTCTCCTTTAGTGCATGAGGATATTTGGGAAAAAAGTCTTATCTGTAGAGGAATAAATTGCTTTTTAAGATTTTGTAAATATACAGAAACCATGTAATTAGTCTTGTGATTAGTGATGGCCTAAACAAAAGGGTCCAATATCTAAAATGGCGCCGTACGTAATGTAGAATATTTGTATCACAAAAGCTTATAGCATGTTGCAAAATTTGGCTAAGCTCCACCGTCATGCTTGTACAGAGTGTCTGCTTCCAGAAGAGAACTCCAGGACTGCACACCCATGTTTCTAAGTGCTGTCCATTTTCTTCTCTCTTTCTCACAAGAAGAAAGTTGTTTGTTTTTTGAGGCAGGACTGGGTGATGCTTTTGCTTTCCACATGCTTGGCTTGGCTTGCACAGGTGGCAATGCTGTACTCAAGACGTCAATATGTTTCATTCCCTATATAGTTGTACAGATTGATGGGGTTATTTTTTCTTTTTTTCTTCAGAGGAATCACAGAGCATCACAGTCAGACTGCTGAACATGGATTTGTTTATTTTTTGTTTGTAAAGGTACTAGGAGCAGGCAAGATAGTGCTCTAGACCAAACTCTCAGTATCGGTACTAATATTTCTTCTAACTCATTTAAATCAGTAAATATGATATTTGTCTGTAGCTTCTTCCATATTTCAATCTTGCTGTGGCGTTTGTAATTTGAATCTGACAGTTCTACAGAAAGAGCGATGATGTGTGGATTGTTAGCAGCAGTTTGTTGTTGTGTTAACTGACGTTCTTTGGGAGAGTCATGAAACGCAGGAGTTTCATTGCTTCATTGCAAAAAAATATTTTTAAAGGACTTTTTTTTTCATGGTGTGACAATTGAACCTGAAATAATATATTAGATGTGTTTTTAAAGGGGTGTCTCATCGTAGAGCAATTCCAGTCGCTCTCTTACTGTCAATTCTACTGTTTGAATTAGACAAATAATCTTAAACCAACTTAATCTTGAATCAGTACAGGAAGTGGCTGGAGCTATGATAGGATAACCTTTTGAAAATGTATCTTTTTCCGTTCTCGTTTGAAATGAAATATTTTTTTGCAGTAGACCACTAGATTTTATTGTACATTTGGAACTGTACTGTAGAGTTGTTCTAAGATATTTGTTTACATTTGGTAAACTTGTTTTCCTTCTGATATTAGTATAAAACTTATACAATTAATTGGAAAGACGTGTCAGATGTTAACCTTTAGTCTCAGAACAGCTGTTGTTTATCACTGTTGTATAGCTTTTCAATCCCATACAGTAGAGGACTTCAACCCCTCAAACAGTCATTCCTCTAATACATTCAGTATCCAAGTTAAATATGTATGTCCTGCACTCACATTAGGGGGTAGGAGGGGGAATTTCAATCAGCATGAGACAGTTGGACCTAACGCTGGGAAATGATGGTTTGATTGATAGGTTGTCTGTAAGATATCTTATATTTTGCATGTTCATCTATTTTTAGAGGCCAAAACCAGGTGGCTCGTTTTAACAGAAATATTGACATTTTGCAAGTTCCACAAAGGGTCCTTATTATTAGAGACAGCACCAAGGTCATATTCGAGAGGGTTTCTTTGAGCAAACCACAAGTCGCTCTGTGTCAGTTCGGTTCAGACTTGTTTATTTTTTTGGGGTCAACGGTGAAAAGGAGGTGAACAGTCTCCCCTTCATGACGACTTGGGCCCGTTGAGGGCTCCAGGTTTGAGACAGCCCAGTTGGGAGTGCCTTTGCCAATCACAGCACATTAACAAACACAACTAACAAATGAAACAAAAACAAACAACAACAAAAAACACTCATCCACGCTATTTTAGTTGTGGCAAAGTTTCTTTTTTTTTTGTATTATTATTTAATGCTAGGTTTCTTACAAAGCTGGGGATGTGATTTTATTTTGTTGTAACAATAGTCCACTGATAGTTTTATTAAAAAGTGAACGTTTTACATAGGTGTCATGTGTCCATGTTGATGTGTAGAACATGTAGATCCATATTGTGTCTTCTATAGATATTGTACTAAATCATATTGACAAAATCCACTTCTAAAAAGATGTACATTATTCAAATGCTCTAGGCAGCATATGTGGGTATAAATTGACCTATTTGTGTAAAGTGGAAGGTAATTTCGAGATGTGTACTATTGCCTGGATTGCTGAAGTTTAGGGCAGCATGAAATTCACCAAAACCTGAGTATAATCCCTAATCCCCGCAGATTTCTCACAGTTCATTGTCACAGGTCATTGTCAAATCAGTTTTATCTCCTCATTTCACCCCCCCCTCCTCCCTTTTTACAAAAAAATAAGGTAAAAGTACAAAGCAAATGCTATTTCATGGAAACGATCTAAATCAGAGTTGTAATTCTGACACTTATTTTCTGGATTATATATTCTCCCTCGGATAGCCTCCTCTGCATCAAATTGAATGTCACTGCCCTGTAAATTGTGGATCTGAAATGCCCATCTGTGACACAAGGGACTTGTCCTTTTGTATGAATCACTTCGACAGAGGGCGGTCCGTGTTTCAAGGTGAGGTTGAGGGTCGCGGGTACAGGAGACGACACACACTGCATACTACTGAGTCTCTGAATGTCCACACCACTCAAAACGTGTTTGTTTTTTTCTCTTTGCTCTGATAAGGAATAAGTGATGATTTCAGAACTGTTGAACAATTCCTTTGTGCTTGTTGGGGTTGCTTTCACTTTTCTACCGATTGGCAGGCGAATTGTAGTGAAGGCGACGCTCGCTCATGAAACAAAATAAAGGACAAAGAGATGGGTACAAATGTTGTCTTGCTTGCTTTCCCTCATTTCACATGTTTGTCCCAAATTTTTACATCTGTACGATTTGTGACTACAGTTGAGTTGTACTGGACTGTGTCTACAGGGTTTGTAGGAGAATCGGGATATGGTTAGTATTCCATGGATGTGGAATACGTGTAGTACAGCACCCCCTGGTGTTAGATGAAGGGAGTAACATTCCATTGGAGATCTTACCTCTGATTATATTGCTATTTTAAGAGATTGACAAAACAATTGTGAGCTTTGTCAATTTATATCAGGAATACAAAAAAACACTAATTTACAAACATCAAGCAAAACACACAAGGCATCTAAAAGGCTAACATTTACATTGTAAACAATTCAAACAGTAGATATGTTTTTAGGTGTTTAAGTTGGTATCAGAAGCACAAGAGACATGTTAAGATTCAAATTCAATATTTTAAGTCCACAATTGCATATTTAACAGTGCAGTGGTTCATTTGAAACGGTTATACTAGTCAGCAGCTGCAACCATAAACACACAACAGAATAAAACACCAGCATAAATTCAAACCCTTAAAAATCTGTTCAGAAACTACACAGTGTCCCAGGAACAGAAGCAAGATACTCCACACACCGTCATACTAAATTATAGTACCTAATGATGTCTCCTGGATAAGGCATAAAAATATACAAAGTTAAATTTTACAAAACGTTCCTGTTGAACGTTAAAAGGTAATCCTTACAATAACTGGTTCCAAAGTTAATGATAAAATGGCACTCTGCTTGCTTGTTATAGGGAGCCGAAATCGTGACTTGATTTACACAACTCTTGTGGACGTAAAGTGGACATGCAATCAAATACTGCTGCTTATTTTCACTTGACACCAGAGCTGGCCAAAGCCAGAATTTTGTCTTCTGATCCTGCAATAAGAGAGGCAATTCAGGTTAGTGATGTGAAGTTCAGTATCAGGAGGATATAAATAAATAGTAAAACAGTCATAAAATAGTCTCAGAACAAAAGAGAGAATAAATGAATGAATCTTGATTGATCCCAAAAGGTAAACTGCATTAACTCAAGTAGACATATCAATAACAAAAGCAGGTAGAAACCAAGTATGGATCCTAAATAAGTGCTGCAAACACACAATACGTCTAATACATACAAAATAAGTCATCTGTAAATAAGGATCGGACACAAACTCCCTACCTAGACATGCTGTGACTTTCTCAAACTGGCTCAGAGTAGCGCTGGCGTTTTCAGACAGGAAACCTTCTTCTTCTGCAGTCAGCTGTGGGATGAACCAAACAGGAAGTCCTCATTAATCAGAACTGAGGAATAATCTAAACCGGCTGTGACAGACGAACCATAACAGCTATGAGTTGGAACAATATGGTTGATATGAGGATAGGAATGTTACAGCAGCTCTCTCACTGGTTCCGATGCAGCTTTCAACACTTTCGAAGTAAGCTAGCAATCAGCATCCGACACTTGACAAGTCTACTTGGCAGTTACGCTACATTAGACCTGAGCTCAAGACTGACGAATGTCCACAGATAGTGTGTACTGTCTGCTATGCGGTGCCTCTCACCTTCTCGCCCAGTTTCCTCAAGGCAGTGAGGATTTCGACTTTCTGCTGAGTGTAAACATCTCGTGGAAGCTTTCCCACCATCACATCGCGGTCCATCTAAAAACAAATCCACACAATCAACGGATTAACCAATGATTTAAGATCAAAGACCCAACTTGTACAGGACAGTTTCTGTGGAAGCTTACATCTTGTCCTCTAAACAATTATAAATAATTGACCGATTGTAAACTGCTTTTCAGACAAACCTCTCCCAGCCTTGTTCGTAACTGCCCTGGTTGCTTCTTGGCGAAGAGTCGGATCACCTCAGGAGTTTTGAAGGCTTGGCTGATGGCAGCTTGGATGGCCTGTGGATGATAGAGATACCAGATCAGTTATTACCTCCCTCCATCTCACGATGACAGCCCTATGCAATATAATGTACCTACCCTACATACATAGGACTGTCACAGACAGACTGTCACAAGCAGACGTTTTATCAAGGCGGAAATAGAAATAGGTATAGACTATTTATTTGCGTATGAGGCGTTACAGTCCGTGTTCCCTACCAGTTGCATCCCGCTTAGTTCATCCACCAGAGTCATGTTTCCCGTCATAATCTTCTTCAGTGACTCGTTAAACTCGTTCAACTGCTCCAAAGTTTCCTTCTTAGTCTCTTCGTACTCATCCTCATCGAGGTCTTCCCTTGAACAGAGAAGACGTCAAACGTTTCCACTTTCCACTCCACATTCACTTGACAGTTATCAAAATTAATAAGTCACAAAGTATTCTAACCAGACCGATACAAAACCAAATAAAAAACAAACAATAGTTTAACGTTAACAGGTAGCGAGCTATCTACTCTACCTGCATTCTTCCAGGTCTTGCAGCTGTTGCATGAGTCTGTCTAATTGCTCCTCCATGTTTTGTTTAAGTTTCCCCGTTTCGGATTTCCCGCGCGATGCCATACTTAACTCTGGATGGAAAACGAACCAAAACATGAGCACTTAGGCTAAGGCCAGAACACAAAAAGATTGGAGAAGCTGTGTCTTGTTAACCCTCGTGCTGCCTTCGGGTCACATGACCCAAAGGTTCATAAGCACCATCGTTGTGTTTACCCAATTTTACCCAATACAAAAACAAATAAAAATAATTTTCTTTTAACCTTCGCAATGTGGGGGGTCTGAGACAGCCCAACGGTTAAAAGAAAATGCTTCACTTTGTTTTTGTATGCGGTAAAGTTGTCGCAATAAGACGGCGGGTCACAATGACTGATGGGTCAGAACGACCCGAAGATTACACAAGAATGACTAACGTGTCAGCTAGTTGGCAAGACAAATTGCTATCTGTACAGCTAGCGAGTTAGCTATAGCTGGGATGGGCATAGCTAGCTAACTAACTAGGCTTGACTCATAAGGGTTTGTTTGACGAACTAATAAGTTTGCCGTTCGTTGGATGCCTTGACTAGACAATTTGACAACAGAAAGGTTGAAAATGTCAATTACAATCATAGCTAGTAGCGAGGTAGCTCATGTAGAACACAGTTTTGCTGAAGCAAACCTTAACAGAAAACATCACCTGCTGGCCCTGCCTTTTCAGGTCACTTTGTCTGGAGTCAGTTGAAATCGATGATCAGTTGTTAACTGAGGCTTTCTGCATGCTCTTCACAACATATCAAGGAAACAATTAATAATCTCAGTGACAATGCTTTTTAGTTGTAATGGTACCGAGGCGTCGGCACTTCAATGTCGCAAATGCTCTCCGCAGAGGTTTGTTTGGGTTTCGGAGCTTGTGTCGAATTACGGTAACCACGTGATTGAGGACGTCCGATGCTTCGAACGTCGTCACAGATTGCTGTGCTTCGTTTCCAGTTTTACCATGCTTGGAAAGGATCCACCATATTCTCTGAATTCTTCTGCTTAAATATATCAAGTGCCAAGCTGCGGTCCTTAGGTTTAGCCCCCCCAGACTTTCTAAATATTCCAGCTTCGGACGTGATCAGTAATCTAGTTATTATAATTTGACACAAGCTCCAAAACACTTTTCTGTAACTGCCTATTTGCGACACAGACACCGACGCCTCGGTATCACACGTCCAAATACACTTAGAAGTTTATACACTATTTTATTTATTTTTTACTTTGGTACATTTGGTTAGATTTTTTTTCTCCAAAATGGAACCAGCAAAAAAGAGAAAAAGTTCCACAGTTTGGGAGCATTTTGAATTAACGTCTCCCAACAAGGTGAGTTGCCTCCGCCTACTAAAATAACGGTAATGCCGCCATCACAATAAACTTAATGGTGAATGAATGGCATATCACTTTTTTATTTTGTAGGTGAAGTGCCTAATATGCCTACGGGACCTTGTTTATAGCAATAACACCTCATCAATGCTTAGGCATTATCGAGCTCTCCATGACGGTACACATCATGTTGAAAAACCACAAACCAACCCAGGTAATCATTTTAATTTCGAACTTGTTGTCATTTTTTATTATATAGCCTAGGCTATGGTTGGCCAATTATATAGCCTATTTATAGGCTATTACCATTGTTTTTCATTCACATTGCAGAAAACTTCCATTCATTTTCCAGTCACAAAACAAATGATAAAATGCACTGGATAGCCATGCAGAAAAAACTACCGTTATTAGGCTAATAACAGTTAAGTGATGTTACGGACGAAACCAAAGCTCCGTATCTTGCGCCGAACTCGCAGAGAAGTACTCGAAACAGTGTGCAGTCTCGCCAGAAACTCGTGATCATCTATTAGGATTAAATGCTTGGCTTCATTTAGTCACGACCACGCGAACCCCATTACTCTCTTGGATAATGTAAATGTGATGTAAAGTCAAATTTTAAACATTTTACTGACCACTTACAGAAGTACGGTTACTTAAATTCTACAATAATAAGCAGTTTCACTGGACACAATGTTATTCCTCACAAATGTTTGCACATATTGTTCCAATCTTTAACCATAGGTTATCAAGGCGCTGTCTCTGCACTATGCGAGTAGAATGTCATCATAGAATATTTGGGCTGTTAACAAATATTCGAACCTGCTGGTGCTACTTGTGTAGCCTAAGCCGTGTTGATTGAAGCTTCGAGTAATGATCGAAGCTTCAATGCCCAAGAAAGCTTCGTTTCGACATAACTAATAACAATGCCGACTGCCGGCACATACAATTATTAAACGTTGCCAACGTTTCAAAATCTTGTGAACATAGCTCGTATTCCGTGGGTGCGTCTTCATAGTTTCCGTTCGGTATTCTCCAATCAGATGTTTTATATTTTAATCTGGGCCAACCAGGGAGCGTTTAGTGATCCAGGAAGCAGTTATGATATTAATGTAAATGTCACTTTTGTTTCGGAGAGTTTTGCAGTGAGTTTGAGCTTGTCTATTTTCAATAGCCTAAGTGAAAAACAGTTTCGCAAACATTACGTTTTAACGCTAGCGACACTGTATTTCTGTAATATTTGCTGTAAATTGTATCTAACGAGATCGAGCTAGTTTACTCACAGCACTTGCTATCACCTTTGGTCTTTATAGGTCAGTTTCTAATTTCGTGATTTGTGTCGTGCTAGGATCATGTATCCAATATATTTATGCCCTCTAATCCCCACAGTTAAATACTACTGAAATATTCATTTCCCTGTAATACTGTCATAACTGTGCACTTCTAGTCCTTGATTATCTTCTGCACTTAAATGCACTTTAAAATCGGTAAACGTCTGCTAAATGTAAACATGTAGTTGTTTCCATGTGAGGAATGGAACCTAAGGAGCCAACTAAAGTGGTGTTGCTGGCATGTGGGTCCTTCAACCCTATAACAAACATGCACCTGCGGATGTTTGAACTGGCAAGGGATTACCTTGAAGACTCAGGTAACCTATCACTATCTCTCAGTTGTGTTACATAGTCGAAAATGTTGTTATTCACACGTTACTGGTGTCTCAAGTTGCCAGTCAGCATTTCTTTTAAGCACCCAAACAAATTTTTTCCCACACAAACTCCCAAATTCAGTTCAATCGAAACAATCAATAATCCAGACAGAGAAGTTTAGTGAGAACCGAAGTGATGATCACGTTATAGATGTCCATCCACCTTCCCTTATTTCACTCCCTCATAACGAACGCCTGTGTGTCTGTCAGGCCAGTACAGGGTGGTGAGAGGGATCATCTCAATAAAGCACACCCGTGACTCACTCTCAACCAATCAAAATGCTTGATTTCAACCACCCGTATTATAATCCCTCATAACGAACGCCTGTGTGTCTGTCAGGCCAGTACAGGGTGGTGAGAGGGATCATCTCCCCGGTGGGAGATGCCTACAAGAAGAAGGGTCTGATCGAGGCATACCACCGTGTGGAGATGGCCCAGCTGGCATCAGAGAGCTCAGACTGGATCAGGGTGGATGCCTGGGAGAGTCAGCAGATAGATTGGGTGGAGACGGTCAAAGTGGTGCGGTGAGTTTAACCAGGTAGAACTTGATGTGTTTATAGTATACAAGTTTAAGCGGTTTTTATTGTCATTTCAGTCTTATACGGTTGCACACAATGAGGCAACGTTCCTCCAGGACCTAAGTGCTACATTTACATTTCATTTAGCAGTATAAACAACATAGACCACAAGTGCTACATAAACAACATAGACCACAAGTGCTACATAAACAACAGGCATTCTACAAGTATGAGAGGAGGGGATCCCTCACTGAATTGCTCTTCCCATTTCTTCTCTCGAGAAAATGTTGGTTTAGGTGCAGTTCTATGGACGTATGTGCAGCCTGTGACTGATTGTGAAAAGGGGTTTTCAAATCTAATTCGATTTGAAGTATAACCATTTATGCATTTAGCAGACGCCTTTATCCAAAGTGACTTCCAAGAGAGAGCTTTACAAAAGTGCATAGGTCACTGATCATAACAACGAGATAGCTCCAAACATTACGGGTAGCCAAAACATGAAGAATACATTGTGAAAAAACAAATAAGAGCCAAAGGGAAGAACCATAAGAGCATGTAGTTAAACAAGTTACAATTAAACAACATGAACCTCAAAAGTGCAAGAGTGTACCTGTAGAAAAGCAAGCAACAATAATATATTTCACAGCGAGTACAATAATTTTAAATCAGTTACAACGAACCAACAAGAGCAACAAGTCTCTCACCATTCAATATATATTGATATATTGATATATACAATAACTTCCTCTCTTTCGCAAACATTTTGAAAAAGTTATACATGGTTTTATCACTTCAAGGCTGGACTATTGTAACTCGCTGTATTTGGGGATCAGTCAATCATCCATTGACCGCCTTCAGGTAGTCCAAAATGCTGCTGCCAGAGTTCTGACAGGAACGCGAAAACGGGAACATATAACTCCTGTCCTTCAGAAACTTTATTGGCTGCCGGTGTGCCACAGAATTAATTTTAAAATCTTGCTTTTAGTTTTTAAATCAATAAATGGGTTAGCTCCGTCCTACCTTTCTGATCTGCTGACAGTCCATCAACCTACAAGAGTTTTGAGATCTGCGAACTTAGGCCTCTTAAAAGTTCCTAGATCGCATTCTCTATTGCTGCTCCAAGACTTTGGAATAATCTTCCTCTGGAAATTAGAATAGCACCTTCCTTGTCCATTTTTAAAGTGAGGTTAAAGACCTTTTTATTTGATTTGTCTTATAAAAATGAATGTTGATGCGGTTATTCTGTTTGTCTGTGTCTGTTATCATGTGGTGGTCCTATTTAGCACTCTGTATAGCACATTTGTCAACGGAAGTTGTGTTTAATTGTACTTTATAAATAAAGTGATTGATTGATTGATTGAACTAGAACTTGTTAACAAATACAATGAATTGAAGTGACATCATCCTATTCACTGTGGGTGTTGTCCCACATTTCAGGTTTTGCTGACTGAGGTCAAGGTGACAGTTAAGGTTGGTGAAGGTGTCACTACCTCAAACTGACTTCAAGTTCAGTAGCACGAGAACATTTGGAGAACTTGTTTGTGTTTGGGAAAAACAGTCGTTTTAACGTGGGATTAATGGAATCAACATGTAGTCATTTAGCAGACGCTTTTATCCAAAGCGACTTACAAAAGAGAGCTTAACACAAAGTGCATAGGTCAATAATCATAAACAACGAGATAGCCCCCAAAACATTGCGGGTAGCCAAAACATGAAGCACACATTGTGAAAAGCAAATAAGTGCCAATGGGTGGAACCAGAAGAGAGATGGTTTTAAAGTCAGTCGTTTTGTATCTTTGAGTCCTTTGTCTCATATCTTAGTTTAACTTAATGGCCCAGAGTCCCAGACATGGATTCAGCCTAGTCCTAAAGCAAGAGAAAAATTCAATCAAGATCTCCATTGAAACATTTTATCGTCTAGGACTAGGCTTAATCCATGTCTGGGGAAACTGGGCCAATAACCGACACCTCAGTGTCAAAAATCGCAAAACTCAAAACATCACAACGCTCCAGACCTTCCTCTCAGCCTCCTTTATGAAACGCAGTCTCTCACTTCTCCCCAGACATCATTATGAAGAGCTGGTGTCCGGACAGCAGCACAACGACGAGGTGGACACCATCAAATACGCCAAGAAGAGGAGGATTGCAGAACATGCTTATGAATCCCCTTCCTCCCTTCACACAAGAAAAGGTATATGCTCAGAAGCTTTCTGTAAACAAGGGGCTGTAACCATGCGAAGCACAGTACTGTCACATCGTGAGGAGTGTAGCTCGGGCGTTAAAGCATGTGACTGCAGATCAAGAGGTTGAAGGTTCAATTGTACGTGATGCTTTGGATATAATGATGTCTCTAATAGGCCTCTTCAGCTTCTCCTCCACTCCCCCTTGTATTGAGAGGATCTGTTGCATTCAAACCGGAGCTCACGGTAAATGAGTTCATGAAACAACAATAACAGACGTTGCATTCAGTTTGTCTGCAGACAAAGGATTACGAAAGGTACATGGCGTTGGTCCACAGCCAGTTGGTTTAGATGCAGCAACGCCCGCTCAGTCACACGTCCTCTGGGGACAGGTCAGGTGAGAGAGAGAACAGATGAGAAAGAGAACACATATGAGGGGAGAGAGAGGGAGAACAGATGAGAGAAAACACAGGACAGAGGGAACACAGGATAGAGAGAGAGGGGAGGAGAGACAGAGAACACATGGGAGAGAGAGAAACAGAAAGAGGAGAAACAGACAGACAGACAGGTGAGTTGGCGTGGGACATCTGAGGTAAAGACAGTGAGGGTTAGATGAGTACTCGTGTTTCCTGTTCTACCTGGTTCCTTGCCCGGGGCTTGACTCAAAGCTGTTCCAGCTGGGAACGGTGTGATCGACTTTGGTTCCAACTTCCTGGTAGCATTCCTTACACATGCATAAAGTGTGGGCTCCAGTACAGATGCTAAACGGGTTTTTGGGTTATGAAAGTATGAATGTGCCTGAGGATGTGTATACTACAGAACAGTCTCAATATTTGATATCGTATTTGATTTCATCAGGATAACTGATGACAATTTCACTGCAATTTCCTAGAAGTCCTTTTATTTTGACTGAAAAGTAGATTCTAATGTGGTGATATTGGTTTTAAAACACAGGTTCAACACTTACAAAAGTATCCTCAGTTTATCCCTCTCCTTTGTCTCTCTCCTCTCTGTCTCCTCTCTCCTCATTTCCCCCTCCTCTCTCTCTTTCTCTCTCTCTCTGTCTCTCTCCCCCCCCCCTCTGTCTCTCTCTTCATCCCTCCCTCCCCCTCTCTCCCAGATGGCCCTCAGCTCATGCTGCTGTGCGGCGCTGACGTGCTGGAGTCCTTCGGTGTTCCCAACCTCTGGAAGGCCGACGACATCACTGAGATCGTCGGCCGCTACGGCCTTGTCTGCATCACCCGCAGCGGCAACGACCCCCACAAGTTCATCCACCAATCGGACACTCTGTGGGAGCACCGCAGGAACATCCACGTGGTGCCCGAGTGGGTGACCAACGAGATCTCGGCCACCCACGTCAGGAGGGCCCTGCGGCGGGGGCAGAGCGTGCGCTACCTGCTCCCGGACCCGGTGGTGAGCTACATCCAACAGCACAGCCTCTACAGCACGGAGAGCGAAGGCAAGAACGCAGACGTCATCCTGGCCCCGTTTCAGAGGAACACCTCGGGCTCTTCCTCCTCCGTCACTTGAAGGGGGCCTAACCGTCCTCTTGCTACCTCAGAGACGAACTGTGTTGTTCGGGAGCCACTGTGGAGAGCATCTCTCAGATTACGAGCGGGGGGGGGGGGGCAGTTTGTGGCTGCACAGTTTGTATGTTTTTTAATGTCAATGTTGACTTTGATACACTGAACTGAAGACACTGTGACTTAGGATCCTTTCATCACCAGTGCCTCTTATCTACATTTGACTGCTCTGGTCTGGTAGATTTTGATTGAGCTTGTTATGCGACCGCTCTCTGACATATAGGGTACAGATAGAGGTCATAACATCGATATAAATGACAGTTTAAACTAGGTATAGCCCAGCCATATATATTAGATAGGGTTTCACCTTAAACACTGTCAGTGTATTCCAAAGAAAACGATGGGAAGTTAGTGCACGTGCATTAGATCTGAGAAGACCGAACCCTTGTTGATTCTAACGTATTTAACGCAATACAACACTTTGTTTACCACCAGAAATTTCGAAAATACACAGCACTCAAACCATCCTTTGCAGCCCTAAAAGAAAAGTTATGTGTGTTTTAAAACAGTCAGTTAACATGGGATGCATGGCTTGTTATCTTGTGGGATGTGTAGATTGGCAAATTAAATGTATGGCTTGTATCGAAATAAAAAAATACAAAATAATTGTTAAAGGTTTTGGATATTGTCTGTGTTCAAACTGTCAAGTATTCAACCCCTTGGAATAAAATACAAAGGGTGTTTTTAGTGTTAGAACAATACTGATGTTGATGGGGAAACAAACCAAAACATCTTTATTTAGAAATTTGATGTTGTCTTTGCAGCTTCCCTTCTACCTGTCAGGTTCCTCCACTTCATAGATGGCATCTGTGGCATTGCTTGTAAAAACAGATGAGGGTGTTTCCCTTCACACAGCCAGCGTAAGAAACCACCCTGGCAAGGTTTCTGCATCGCTTCTTTATTGTTTTTTAGATGACTCGAGAGCTATGTAGGATGAGAGTATAATGTCTTGAAAGATTAACTTATTTTCTTTTTTTACTTCTTCAGGGTTTAGATTAGTTTAGGTGCAGTTCTATTGGGCGTATGTGAAGCCCTCTGTGACATTGCTTGTCAAAAAGGCTTTACAAATACATTTAATTTAATTTATTTGTTTCCACAGGTTTTTGTTCAATACTAACCATGGAATACTAATTGTGTTTTTCATCTTGGCTGGAGAACTATGTATGATGACAGTATGATGTCCTGAAACTAGTGTGAAACACTAATCATACTAAATCCATCTCTTCAATGCAACTGTGAGGAAATACCACCATTCTATTCCCATACAAGCATGAGCACAGTAGTCAACATTGGAATAAAAAGTGTTCATATTTTAGTCCAAGTCCAATGTGTTTTTGATGCTTTCAAAGTTAACGTGGAGCGCCCACACTTGTTTTCCAGCTGCTTTAGCAAAGAGTAATTCAAACCAGAATCAGGAGTTTATTACATCATGATCATGAGTTTCAGAATAAGCAAACAAAGTGTTTAAGTGAAATAGAAAGTTAATTCTGTTTGTTGATTGCTCAACCTTCATCTGGTGTAAGAGGTGTAAACCTTTGTGTGGTCCAGATGACAAGATGACAGATGACAGTTGAAAATATAAAGAGACTCGTCTGACATGTACTGTTCCCATTACATACATACCACAGCACCCAGCCCCATCAGCCTAACCCACTTCCTGTTTCCTACCTCTCCCTGAGTCCTTCATAACCCCCCTCTTCCCCCACCTGCCCTCACACCCCCTCGGCCCCGGACTGGTGAAGTCGTATCTGTTTTTGTTTTGACCACAGGTTGAGTCTCTGGTGGGAAAATGCCAGACAGCTTCTGTGGAACATGGGACATGGTCAGCAACGCCAACATGGAAGGATACATGGTGGCGCTTGGTGAGTTTTGATTTAATTTGCATTGATTCGATAACAATGGTGATTTATCGATTGATCTGATTAAAATTAGGTACGTTCATCGTGTTCTCTATCTTCGTTGAATTAGTTTAAATGGTGTTGCAATGCATGTTTTTTTTGGTATCTTAACATTTAATAGCTAGGATTAGGAACTTGTTTTTAATAAAGCAGGGACTCTTCACTTGGTGGGAGGAAGGGTGTGCTTGAGTCCACAGCACCCTGTTATTTTACACCATAAAGATAATGGAATAAAATAGAACAAAAACAGACTAGCCATTCATAAACAATTACCCTGACATTGAATGACACAACAGAATAGAAAATATTATTATTTTATTATTATTATGTTGGAAAAAAACAACAATACACATAATTAACTTGTACAAGTTGGTAACATTGTAAATTTGCTGCAAAAATGCTAAATGTTCAATAAATATACAATCTCATCTACTCCTCTGTCTCTTCGCAGGCATAGGCGACAACACACGTAAGATCGCTCTGAAACTGAAGCAGAAGAAGGTGATCGAGGTGCAGGGAGATCGCTACACCATCAAAACTCTCACCACCTTCCGGAAATACATTGTCTCTTTCAAGGTTGGACAGACATTCGAGGAGTCCACCAAGGGTCTGGACAGCAGACGCTGCAAGGTGCTCGCCAAGTTTTTATTTTTAAAGATATATTTTGGCCTTTTATGGTGTTTTTGGACTGAGACAGTTGCAGTGAGATAAGAAATGTATGGGGAAAAAGAGAGGGGAATGGAATTGAACCCGGGTTTCTGCATAGAGTCTCAGCCTGGGTGGTACACTCTCTACCCAGTGAGCCTTTGTGGGCGCCCCGACTTGCCAGGCTTCTCAGAGGAAGAGAAACTGGGGAGTCAGATGGCTGAGCGGTTAGGGAGTCGGGCTAGTAATCTGAAGGTTGCCAGTTCGATTCCCAGCCGTGCAAAATGACGTTGTGTCCTTAGGCAAGGCACTTCACCCTACTTGCCTCGGGGGGAATGTCCCTGTACTTACTGTAAGTCGCTCTGGATAAGAGCGGCTGCTAAATGACTAAATGTAAATCCTTAGTGTGAGGAGTCCTGAGGTGTTGAGGGAATATAGAACGCTGCGTGAACGATCATGTGATGATGGTAAATCCTTAGAATAAAAAAATTATAAATCCTCAAAAGAGTGGAGTAGATTAGAGTCAAAAACTAAAACATACAAACTACTGAAACTCAACATACGAAATGACAAGTGTAAATGGTGCGTTTGTGAATGTGACAGGGATGCTGATGTCCTGAGTGTGTGTGTGTGTGTGTGTGTGTGTGTGTGTGTGTCTGGCAGTCGCTGGTGGAGTGGGAGGGCAGCAGGCTGGTGTGTGAGCAGACTGGGGAGAAGAGGAACCGGGGCTGGGCTCACTGGATCGACGACGACAAACTGCATCTGGTGAGAACAGTCCTTTGTTCCTGTTTCATGTTTGTTAACTCTTTGGAATTCTCTAACTGAAATGTCTTATATGGTTGTAGATCTTCTTTTTTACATTGATAAATCCTAATCTTTTGTTAACTAACTATGAATTGTTCTACAAATTATATAATAAATTAAATATTTGTATTAAATAATCCTCTGAAACCTACTTGAAGTTAAAATGTAACTCCTAAGTTGATGTGCAGAGACAATTGAATCTTATACAGAAACACGAGAAATAGATTTTTTTATTTATTTACAGGAGCTGTATTGTGAAGGGCAAGTTTGCAAGCAAGTTTTCAAAAGAATACAGTGAATGACGGTTCATCTCCCGAAGAGAAATTGCTCCATCATTTAAACACATTGTGTTGCTACTCTAAGCCCTGAGTAGTAGGATGAGAACCCCTGCATAAATAACCACCAATCCTTAGTATGCTGTTTTCTAGGTAATAAGCACTGATTTGATCAAGATCAAATGGCGAAGTGCATGCACTGGGAATGTAATGTGTGGTGATGTAATTATGTTATTTAACCACTAGAAGGCGCAATTGGATCATTGTTATCAAAATGGTGTTGCTTACTGGCCTTACTGTCTTCAAAGCCAACCAAATAATTTGGTTCCTCGGAAGTTGCGTATTCATTGCAGTGGTTAAGAAACCATTGTCGCCTTTTTCACTTGCAGCTGAACCGCTACCGTCATCTGTATAGCATCTACAGAGAGACCAATCCTGAATTCGGTCTGACAATGTTAGCAATTATATGTTGATTTGAGAATGATACAATCACTAACTACACAGCCCCTCTCTAATGCTTGTGCTGTTCCAGAGTCCGGTCTTGCCTTTGGTAATTTATTTTCTAAATTATTGCAATATCCTGTATTGTAAAATGAAATGTCAATTTGTGAACAACGCTAAGCGTTTCAACAGGCCTAGGCTAAATGTGTGCAACAGAACGTACAAATAAATCCAAATAGTGCAAATGACAAGAATCATTGTGTCCCATTTTTAACTGGTTCTTGTTCTGGTCCAAACTGCAACACACATTTTAAAGTTGTGACGTCTTCACCTGCATTTTACGTCTTGTCATGGAATAATCAGATCAGGGGGAATATTGTTTCCTGGATCGGTAGCAACATTTACCAGTCAAATCGCTGCATATGGAAGCAAATCGACATCATGTTTTGAATATGAATGCATTGAATACTTAATGTTGAAATTGAAACACCACTGAATCTTGGGGTTTTGAAAATGTAAAAAATTCAGCTTGCTGAAAATTCGAACAGTAAAATTCAGATCCCAAATTCGATTTGTTTCAATTTCAATATTAAGTATTCAATGCCTTTTAAAATTCAAAACATTAAGTCAATGATTTGCTTCCATAGGTGCAGGGCTTCATAAAATTATTACTTTATGTTGTCTAAAAACCGATGTGGTGTCCTTACTCGAAATGGAAGGTGAACTGTTGACTCTAATCTGTCTGCCCTTGACACTAAGACCTTTACCCAACTGAGGCTCACGCACGTGGGCAAGTGGACAAAACTGTTCTTTTGTCATACCAGATCCATATTTTAACAAACAAAAAACGAAAAAATATATATAATGTATTCCTGTATGGCCTATCAGAGTACGCCAAACAGCTAGAGGCGGACTTTAGGGTTTTACTGTAAACTGTTACTCCCAAAACAGCAATTATAAATTTGGATGAAATAGAATTAAAAAGAATGTGTTGCATCTACATGTTACTGACACATAAAGCTCTCATGATAGGAAAATTCTGACGAATTCGTCCAACACTGATTGTTCTACTGTGTGTCAATCCGTGGTCACGTGACATACGATCCAGAATGGCCTCCTTCGTGTTTTGACATTACTTTTGTGTTTGTTTCATTTTCGGTAGAAATCGAGTAGATCACGCCGAATTAGGAGGAAAAATTGTATATTACTTTGCATTGTTTTTATTTATTTTATGTACAACAATCAAGACGAATAGTTATTTGTTTCACGAGTTAGATAGAACATGAACATTTGGTTCTATTAGAAATAGCTGCTGCTAGCTAGCTGGCTGGCTGGCACAATTGTTGTTTAGCCAGTTGAAAATAAAGGAAACACAATGGAAGAATTGAGTGCCGACGAGGTAAGATCACGACTGCGTTACAAAATATAAACTATAATCGGATATTGACATGTTATCGACGAAGGATGTTGTGTTCTAGTCATGGATTTGTGTCGTTTTAGTTTTTTTTTTTTTTTCGAAGGCTGTGCTACTATCTAGCTTAGCGCTACTAGCTGAGTCAGTACAGTTCGCTAGCATGGTGCTGCTAGCTAACTAACACATAGCTACACTACTAGATCTAGGTTGCTTAGCTGTGCTACGCAGCGAATACAGTTATTTTGTAAATGTCAGGGTTTTCACGTGAAAGACACATGGCGTTTTACAAAAAACAAGTTAGGTTGTCCTTGTATTTTAATTATAATGATAGGTAAATGAAACAGTAGCAGATAGAATTGTCTTTGCTTGCTAGACGACTCAGCATAACACTGGAGGCCACCATTGGCATTGTGCAACCAACCCAATAATTGTTGCTAGCTAGATCCACCCGGCAAAGATAATTATACTGTCAATTGCACATCCAGTAGCTAATAAACTGTTAATGTCACTCAATCAGAATATGCCATCAGATATTGTGTAATATTGTGACCGTGAGATTTTGCTTATTCTTTAACCATTAGCCAGGCAGCTTGCTAACGTTGACTGTGCAGCTCTATATGAACAACGCCAGTCATATTTTACGTATGGCTTCTTGTGCTGTTCATATTTTCTCTTAGCTTCGTCCTCATTGATTGACAAGCCCAGGTGTTTACTTTAGCTTTGCTCCCCAAATGACCTCTTCGTCTAAAATGCCCCATGCATTCGCACTCATTTTTTAATAACCTACTTGCAAAATGAACAATTTAGTTCGACAACTACGTTTATAACATTCGCGTCAAGACCATGTTCACGGTCGGTATACTTTAGATATTATTTAAACGAAAAGATGAAACGGTCAAACGAGCCAAAACACCGTTTTTTCCTGTATTTGTTGCAGATCCGCAGAAGGCGATTAGCCCGACTGGCTGGAGGGCAGGGTTCCCAGCCCAGTACCCCTCTCAGTACTCCCCTGACGTCCCCACAGAGAGAAACTCCGCCTGGGCCCCTGCCTGGAACCTCAGGGGCACCTCCTCAGTCTCTGCCCCCAGCCGCCTCTCACACTCTGGGCCTCAGCGTCCACAGTGTCACCCCTGCCACCTCACCCATGGGTGCCTCCGGTATGACCACAACCGATCAGAAACACCTCTGTTAAAACCGAAGAGGCAGGGAAATAGACGCATTGAGAAGCTGCACTCCAGCCTCAACCTGTCACTGTTGTCCTTGGAATTCCTTGGATTGATCTGAGCCAGGTGTTTATAACTCCAGGTTTCACAGCTAGGCTCATCAGTGCTAACAAGTATCTACGAACATTGTTATCACGGGAGACATTTGTGTATGAGATTTGATCGGATACAAAAATACCCTCAAGTAAGAGCTTGTGCCTTAACCACTGCAATGTCATCCACAATCACTGCACTTTGGGAATCTAATAGGTGTATCAGCAGCTAGTCTTGTCCCTTCCAGGGGATTCACAAAAGGGCCTCGTCACTATATGTCCCAACAATCTAGTCTCGGGCTCAGCTGTGAGCATGTTGAGGTGAAAGTCAAAACAGTCGTCCGGCCGGCCACAAGGTGTGAGACACAGTGACGTTTCCTGTTCCTCCCAGTCCCGATACCATCACATGACCTTTGTGTCCGTCTATTGGAGCTAAGAGGGGAAAAAACCATGGAGGTCCAGAATGAGAGGCCTTTTGAAAGGGTCTTGATAAATAGACAGCCAAAGGCACACTGAGCGCTGTCATCAACCGACACAGAGGTAGCGTATTGTGCTCACCAGGCCTGTGTCCTTGCTCGACATTTGGTAAGCAGAGAGAGTACTAACAGCTAGCATGAATAACTCACTGTTCTCAAATGCTCTAGAACCTACGCCATAACCATCGTAGGTATAGATGGGTACAATACCGATCAGAGCACATTGTTTACCGATTCATGACTGATTGCTTTTGCAAAGGGACTTTTCTGTACAAAGGGAGTGTCAGTCCCTGCAGTTTTACTTTCGTTGACCTTAATATAGTGGCTTGATTGGACTGATAGCAGTTGATATGCATTCCTGAAGTCTCTTGTGACTAATTATGGCACACACACCACAGTTGACTAAGTCTGCGATAGTAGTAATGACAAATACGCTACAGTAGATTAAGTCTACCCCAGGCAGGTGTACTAGTATAACAGGAGATCTAATCCTCCTGTTTCAGACACGGCAGGAGGATGTATTCATTGTGCTGTAACCTGGTAGTCATGTGGTAGTTCCTGACCTTTCTTTAGCCAGTAGATCTGGGCTGTAATCAGCTTTGTCCTTGGCTATGTGTGCTGGACAGGCTTTCTAATCACACACCACAGACGAGACAGTGAGCTCAGGGGATCCAGATTGACTGGGGGCTGGAGGCAGCTTGCCTGCTAGTCAACGTCCCCTAGAGCTGAGGGGTTGAAACAAGTGATTTGGAGTTTAAAAAGTCATATTTCTTGATACAGTTGACACGTATGCACGCACACACACCTTTGCACACACTCATTAATACACACACATTTGAACTTCTGTTGTTTTTTTGTCCTCCTATTTTCCCCGTCTCCCCCCCCATCTCCCCCCCCCTGTTCCCCCCCGTCTCCCCCCCTGTTCCCCCCCGTCTCCCCATGCTCCAGGCGTGGCGTACCGCAGCCAGAGCAGCGAGGGGGTGAGCTCTCTCTCCAGCTCCCCCTCCAACAGCCTGGAGACCCAGTCCCAGAGTCTGTCACGCTCCCAAAGCATGGACATAGACACCGCCTGTGAAAAGAGGTGAGAAACACAGAGCTTTCCTCATTCATGGAGTTGTCACAGTGTTCTGTTACTTCAGGACCAACCGGAGCTGTATGTATGGTCTTACTTTGGTCTGGCATTTGTGCTCAAAATTGATTGATTTCTCCCACGCTCTTTCTCCCTTCTTCCTCTCCTCTCCCTCTCTATCCATTTTCTCTTTCTCTCCCCTCGGTTCCACCTTTCTCTCCTCATCTCCCCTCTCCCCCCCCCCACACCTCCCCTCCCCAGCATGTCCCAGGTGGATGTGGACTCAGGTATAGAGAACATGGAGGTGGAGGACAGTGACCGCAGGGACAAGAGGAACCTGGCTGAGAAGGTAGGCAGGAAGTCAACCTTTCCTTCCAAACACCAGGTCTTCTCGGTGGTCTGTGTGTTAATCAGTCTTTCTGCTCTGTCTCTGTCCCTCTCTGTCTCTCTCTCTCTGTCCGTGTCTCTCTCTGTCTTTGTCTCTGTGTATGTGTGCTCCAGGAGTCCTCGGCCAGCTCAGATGTGTCTGAGGAGCAGGCCCTGCAGCTGATCTGTAAGATCCTGCGTGTCTCCTGGACGGAGCAGGACAGAGACGTCATCTACCTGCCCTCCCTCGCCGCCGACTTCCAGCACAGCCACAACCACGGTGGGACACCCCCTCCAGACTGTCTGTCTGTCTACCTGCTGTCTGTCTGTCTACCTGCTGTCTGTCTGTCTACCTGCTGCCTGTCTGTCTACCTGCTGTCTGTCTACCTGCTGCCTGTCTGTCTGCTGTCTGTCTGTCTACCTGCTGCCTGTCTGTCTGTCTGTCTGCCTTGTATGTCTGCCTGTGTGTCTGCTATTGTGACACCGTCAGAGGGGTTTGTAGAGCTGTGGGTATTAGTTAGGGAGGTATGGTTTCAGTATACATGGATGGGGCATTCCCCTCACACACGCACGCACACACACACAAACACACATTATATATAAGAAAAATTTAATTTAATGGACGCATCCAAGAACCTGTCCCACCCATTTACATTTACACTTTAGTCATTTAGCATACGTTCTCATCCAGAGCGACTTACAGTAAGTACAGGGACATTCCCCCGAGGCAAGTAGGGTGAAGTGCCTTGCCCAAGGACACAACATCAGTTGGCATGACCAGGAATCGAACTGGCAACCTTCGGATTACTAGCCCGATTCCCTCACCGCTCAGCCAGCTGACTCCATTTGAAAACAGACCTCCACCCCTGGGGTTAGTTTACACGTACAACCACATGTTATTGTCTTGAGGTGTCTTAGCAGCAAGGCAGGATATGACACAACAATCGCGTGTGGTGAAGTATAACCCTGTTAGAAAACGGCTATTTATTATCCTGCTTCAGCAGGGAGGGGAAACACCTTGACAACAGTCTCATCCTGGAACAGATGTTGAGAATCTGAATGAGTGCATGCTTGAATGGGAGGCTGGTGGATGTGTAAGAACTTGCGTGCTGAAAGGATGAAAGTGAATTCATGGCTGTTAAGATGTAAAACAATCTCTTTCGCTCTCTGTCTCTCTCTCTCTCCCCCTCTCCCCCCTCCAGTCTTCTCCGACTTCAAAGACCTGATTGGCCAGATCCTGATGGAGGTGCTCATGATGTCCACCCAATCACGCGTCCACAACCCCTTCGCCAGCCTGACTGCCACGTCCCAGCCAATCACAGCTGCCAAATCCCCGGACCGGCGCCTGACACTGGTTCAGCCCCCCAGCCAGGGCAGCAGCCCCCTGGCCCCCTGTGGGGGTTCCTTTGGAGCCAGCTCTCTGTCCAGGCAAGTAGCACACACACACACACACACACACACACACACACACACACGCATACATATTCATATATACACACGCTCACACACACATACAGTTAGGTCCATAAGTATTTGGACATTGACACAATTTTCATCATTTTGGCTCTGTATACCACCACAATGGATTTGAAATGAAACAATCAAGATGTGCTTTAAGTGCAGACTTTCAGCTTTAATTTCAGGGTATTTACATCCAAATCAGGTGAACGGTGTAGGAATTACAATACATTTGATATGTGGCCCCCCCCTTTTTAAGGGACCAAAAGTAATTGGACAATTGGCTGCTCAGCTGTTCCATGGCCAGGTGTATGTTATTCCCTCATAAAGGGAGTTCGTTATTTCATTGACAAGGAGCAGATAAAAGGTCTAGAGTTCATTTCAAGTATGGTATTTGTGTTTGGAATCTGTTGCTGTCAACTCTCAATATGAAGTCCAAAGAGCTGTCACCATCAGTGAAGCAAACCATCGTTAGGCTGAAAAATCAAAACACACCTATCAGAGAGATAGCAAAAACATTAGGTGTGGCCAAATCAACTGTTTGGTACATTCTTAAAAAGAAAGAACGCACTGGTGAGCTCAGCAACACCAAAAGACCCGGAAGACCACGGAAAACAACTGTGGTGGATGACAGAAGAATTCTTTTCCTGGTGAAGAAAAACCCCTTCACAACAGTTGGCCAGATCAAGAACACTCTCCAGGAGGTAGGCGTATCTGTGTCAAAGTCAACAATTAAGAGAAGACTTCACCAGAGTAAATACAGAGGGTTCACCACAAGATGTAAACCATTGGTGAGTCTCAAAAACAGGAAGACCAGATTAGAGTTTGCCAAAAAACATCTAAAAGAGCCTGTACAATTCTGGAACAACATCCTATGGACAGATGAGACCAAGATCAACTTGTACCAGAATGATGGGAAGAGAAGAGTATGGAGAAGGGAAGGAACTGCTCATGATCCAAAGCATACCACCTCATCAGTGAAGCATGGTGGAGGTAGTGTTATGGCGTGGGCATGTATGGCTGCCAATGGAACTGGTTCCCTTGTATTTATCGATGATGTGACTGCTGACAAAAGCAGTAGGATGAATTCTGAAGTGTTTCGGGCAATATTATCTGCTCAGATTCAGCCAAATGCTTCAGAACTCATAGGACGGCGCTTCACAGTGCAGATGGACAATGACCCGAAGCATACTGCGAAAGCAACCAAAGAGTTTTTTAAGGCAAAGAAGTGGAATGTTCTGCAATGGCCAAGTCAATCACCTGACCTAAATCCAATTGAGCATGCATTTCACTTGCTAAAGACAAAACTGAAGGGAAAATGCCCCAAGAACAAGCAGGAACTGAAGACAGTTGCAGTAGAGGCCTGGCAGAGCATCACCAGGGACGAAACCCAGCGTCTGGTGATGTCTATGGGTTCCAGACTTTAGGCTGTCATTGACTGCAAAGGATTTGCAACCAAGTATTAAAAGTGACAATTAGATTTATGATTATGTTAGTTTGTCCAATTATTTTTGGTCCCTTAAAAAGGGGGGGGCCACATATAAAATGTGTTGTAATTCCTACACCGTTCACCTGATTTGGATGTAAATACCCTGAAATTAAAGCTGAAAGTCTGCACTTAAAGCACATCTTGATTGTTTCATTTCAAATCCATTGTGGTGGTATACAGAGCCAAAATGATGAAAATTGTGTCAATGTCCAAATACTTATGGACCTAACTGTATATATAAACACACACTCACCCACCCTGTGATACAACTAGATGCCAGTGCTCTGGTAGATCTGAAGTGAAGAAAACCATGATATTCAAGGTTGTACATTTTTTTCTGATCTGACGTAGATGATTCATCTCTGTGTTTAAAACATTCGATTGCATTCATTCGTGGGATTTCTGTTTGTGGTGTGTGTGTGGAGGGACCTGTGTGTGTGTGTGTGTGTGGAGGGACCTGTGTGTGTGTGTGTGTGTGGAGGGACCTTGTGTGTGTGTGTGTGTGTGGTCAGTTGCTGGGTGACATTGTCCAACCCCCTGTCTCTCACCATGTTGTTTTCAGCCTATACGGGTGCAGCCCTCACCCTCTGTCTCTGAACACACCCCGGATGACCTCTGCACCCCTCCCCACCCCCACCTCCACCCCCACCACCCCTTCCTCCCCCCTCCTCTTCCCCCCTCCGAGCCCCCCTGCCCCGCCCGCCCCCCCCAGACTCAGCCTCAACCCCCCCTCCGCCCCACTGCCCATCTCCCAGCGCTATCGCCCCTACACGGTCACCTCCCCCTGGGGGGCACCGACCCCCCCTAGCCCCAACCCTAACCCCAGGATGGCCAGCCTCCCTGGCCCATCTCCCAACCCTGCTGGCCTCCTGGTGCCCCCCAACACCCCGGCCCCCCCCGACCCCCTCAGCTCCCCCAGGGCCCGGCCCCCTGCCTCCATCCCCCTGCCTGGGGGGGCCCCCTCGCCCAGAGCGGCCCCCCGGAGAGGTGCCCGTGTCTCCAGGATCCCCTCTAGGTACAGCCTGTGTGACCGCGCGTGACCCAACTGCCCGCTACGCTACTAAAACATTAACACCCCAACACCCAATCCATGATGGTGTTTTCAGCACTGGCTTGATTTGAATCAGGTGTGAAATACACAACAGGAGAGGTTAGTGGTGATTGTGTGGCTGTGTGAGAGGGAAGTGCTTGTGCTTGGGTTAGGGTTAGGGTTAGAGGTGCGTCACTAGACATGACCTGGCTGTGACAAGGTGGCTTTGAGACTGGAAGGTGATTAAGATGATGAAGATGAAGCCAGTGACGTTTAGCTTGAATGAGTTTGTCCTTTTACTTGGCCAGCTCATTACTAGTCCTGGTTTCTTGGTTAAGCTCACAGCATGGGTGTGTTGCCTTGTGGGTATCCAGCTGACATGCATGGTTGTGGATTAACTCAAGGCAGGTTCATTGAGTGGCACTAACTGTAGTCTTGTGAGATCGGTTGTGTGGTGCGCCAGAGGCCAGGTAGGATGCTAGGACATTTCCTTCTTTTCCTCTGAGCTTCCTTCCTCCCTGTCCACCTGTGTCCATTCTCCATCTCAGTCGTTTTCCATGTTTTGTTTTTTCTACACCTCCCTTCCTCTGTCCATCCATCCTCACCCATCACCCCCCCTCTTTCTCCTCTCCTCCTCCTTCTGCTCTTCCTCATCCCCGCCCCCTCCTCTTTATTCTCCCTCGCCACGTCCTTCTCCTGTCTTCCCTCTCCCTCCTCCTTCTCTTCTTCCTCCTCCCTCTCCCCCTCGTCCTCCCCCTCTCCCCCGCCAGCCCCTTCTCCCTCCGGTACTTCGCCCTGTCGGACATGTCTCAGGACAGCAGTGATGAAGATCCCGAGGACGAGGAGGACGAGTTTGCGCGGGTTCAGTTTGGGTCCAGGTACACTGCTGCAGCACGGTGTGTGTGCGTGCTCGCGTGTGCGTGCTCGCGTGTGCGTGCTCGCGTGTGCGTGCTCGCGTGTGCGTGCTGGCGTGTGCGTGCGTGCTGGCGTGTGCGTGCTGGCGTGTGCGTGTTCAGTAGCAGAGCTGCATGCTTCTGCGCGTTCACGCGGACACTAACACCAGCAGAGGCAGCTACAGAGAAACACAGGCAAAGAATAGCTCAGTGGTTAGAGCATTTTACTGCAGATCAAGAGGTTTCAGGTTAGAAACCTCCTCTGATATATTCCTTTGGTTAAAGTGTCTGTTCAACAAACACATTATTACACAGCCTGCTGTTTGTTTGAGAGTGTTTCCTATCAACAGGAGAAGCAGCATTTTCTATTCTCTTGGTGACCTGAGTTACTTAAAAAAGTGATCTTCTCTCAGTAGTATAGTGTGATATGTTAAGACAGTTCTAAAGAACAAGTCATTTAGCTACTTAGCACAGGAAGTTGTAATTTTCCAGCAAATAATTCGTCTTGTAGTGCAGCTGAAACACCACACCCTCTAAACCAGAGACTCTTGGCTCTGTGAAATGAGTTCCGAGGGGAATTTTCTCAACAAACTATGCTTGGCAAATATTCACCCAAAGTAGCAAGGCATGAAAACTGCAGTTTGGTTCCCTGAAGAGCCACCCCGAGGCTGTTACTTGATACTGTGTTCAGAGTGGGGTCTTTGTGAGCACTCCTCAAGCACTGATAGATGATCCTGCAGATAGTCCTGTTCTGTGTTCTCCTGGAATGAATACTCTTGTCAGAGAGAGAGAGAGATGGAGAGATAAAAAGAGAGAGATGAAGAGAGGTGAAGCCCTGCATCATGGCCCTCCGGGGCCCGTGTCGGCCCCCCCTCTGCTGTCTGTGGGAACGTAACGCGGTCGCTGCTGGTGTGAACGCCGTAACCAGAGGTTTGCAGTGTTGTGACGCTGCTTGCAGTCTAGCAGGTCTGGAGAACAATCGACCAATAACATCAACACCACAGGGAGGGGTGGGGGGATGGGAGGTGGATGGAGATTGGGGGGTGGAGGGAGGGATGGGAGGTAGATGGAGGAGGGATGGATATTGGAGGTGGAGGAGGGGGGTGGAGGGATGGAAGGAGGAGGGATGGAGATTGGGGGGGTGGAGGGATGGGAGGTGGATGGAGATTGGGGGGTGGAGGGAGGAGGGGTGGAGGGATGGAAGGAAGAAGAGGACAGGGGTACGGTTGGGGTGGGCTCGTTTTGCTTCAAACAGCCTGACTTAATTAGCATGAATGTGTGTATTTGAATTTTTTTCTTACCCAAATTCCAAATGCGGCCTTGGGTGCTATAGTGTTTCTAACACTGTGTTTCTTTCAGGATGTTGCTGTAAAAGACGCTTTCTCACCGCACTGCTTCTCACTGGATTCTCCCCTCTTGTCTTCCTGGTGATTTTAAACAAGTCTCTTTTCCTCTCCTCCCCTCTCTGTCTCTCCCCCTCCTCTCCCTCTCTCTCTCCAGCCTGGGGGCATCTGGAGGGGGGATGTCCAGTGAGTCGGCCAGCGACCGGTTCACCATTGAAGCGTGCAAGGAGACAGAGATGCTCAACTACCTCATCGAGCGCTTCGACAGTGTCGGCATGGAGGAGAGGAAGGCCCCCAAGGTAACCTCCGCGCTAGCCTCCGCGCTAGCCTCCCCCCCGCCCAGCCACGGTTGAACGGGTTAACACACGCTAAAGAGCTTTCCAACTTGTAGTTTTGTAACAAGCCAGTGTGGTGATGTAGAGGCGTCCTTGAAGGCTTAGGTTGGTTTAGGTGCAGTGAGTGTATGTAAAGCCCTCTGTGACAATGGGCAAACCTGATTTGATGTTAATCACAGAAACCCAACCACCCCAGAAAGTGGTAAGACTTCCTTAATCGAAAACCCTTCATTTCAAATGCTGAGAGGAAAAGAAAGGCCTGTTTATGCAGCTGTTCCACTTATTTTAGGTCTGGCTGTATGTAGTTTCTCTTGACTGGAGGCAGGGGGGCATGTGGTTCCCAGGACGCATCAGTCCCTGTGTCCTGAGAGCCTGTGTCCTGAGAGCCTGTGTCCTGAGAGCCTGTGTCCTGAGAGCCTGTGTCCTGAGAGCCTGTGTCCTGAGAGCCCGGGTCCTGAGAGCCCGGGTCCTGAGAGCCCGGGTCCTGAGAGCCCGGGTCCTGAGAGCCCGGGTCCTGAGAGCCCGGGTCC
Organism: Osmerus mordax; assembly: GCF_038355195.1. Classification (NCBI taxonomy): domain Eukaryota; kingdom Metazoa; phylum Chordata; class Actinopteri; order Osmeriformes; family Osmeridae; genus Osmerus; species Osmerus mordax. Next base: position 19,870,159 of record NC_090056.1, on the reverse strand, counting down.
TGAGAGCCCGGGTCCTGAGAGCCCGGGTCCTGAGAGCCCGGGTCCTGAGAGCCCGGGTCCTGAGAGCCCGGGTCCTGAGAGCCCGGGTCCTGAGAGCACTGAGGATGTCACACCTTCACGCGCCCTCCCTCTCTCGCTATCTCTCAGTCTCTCTATTTCTAGTTAAGGTGTTTTACTGGCCATCGACAAACCAATGTTGTATTGCCGAAGCATTGACAGGAACTGGATTACAATAAAATCACTGTCTCATCCTGATCTCGATCTCTCTCTCTCTCTCTGCTTGTTCTCATTTCTCTCTTCCCCCCTCTCTCACTCTTTCTCCTTCTATCTCCCCCTCCTCTCCCTCACTCTTTCTCCTTCTGTTACTCTCTCCCCCCCTCCTCTTCTCTCTCCCTCTACCCCTTTCCTCCACTCTCCCTCACTCTTTCTCCTTCTCTTACCCTCTCTCCCCACTTCTCTCTCTCTACTCCTCTCCCCTTCTTCTCTTCTCCTTTCTCCCTCCCTCCTCTCCTCTCTGTGTCTCCTCCCCCTTCTCTCTCTCAGATGTGCAGCCACCCCAGTGTGAGCCAGCTCCTCAGCAACATCCGTTCTCAGTGCATCTCCCACGCTGCTCTGGTGCTCCAGGGAGCGCTCACCCAGCCCAGGTCTGTCTGCGCCGCGCTCCTCTCCCTCCTCCTCCATCATCTCTCCTCTCCCTCCTCCATCATCCTTCCTCTCCCTCCACCTCCATCATCTCTCCTCCTCTCCCTCCTCCATCATCCCTCCTCTCCCTCCTCCTCCATCATCCCTCCTCCATCATCTCTCCTCCTCCATCATCCCTCCTCCTCTCCTTCCTCCTCCTCTCCCTCCTCCTCTCCCTCCATCATCTCTCCTCCTCCTCTTCTTCCTCCTCCATCATCTCTCCTCCACTCCTTCCTCCTCCTCTCCTTCCTCCACCTCTCCCTCCTCCTCCTCTCCTTCCTCTCCCTCCTCCTCTCCTTCTTTCTCCCTCCTCCTCCTTCATTCCTCCTTCATTCCTCCTCCTCTCCCTCCTCCTCCATCATCCCTCCTCCTCCTCTCCCTCCTCCATCATCTCTCCTCCTCCTCTCCCTCCTCCTCCTCTGTCATCTGTCTGTAAACAACTTCTGTTTCTTTTATCTAACTTGTTCCATCTCTTTACCACTGACGAGCGTCACCATAGAAACTAGTCTTCACCTCTGTTCTGTGTGTTCTGGTCTCAGTTCTCACTGCATGACGGCATGACCCAGAGCTGTGTTCTCTCTCTGTCTCTCTTTCTCTCTCTCTTTCTGTCTCTGTCTCTCTGTCTCTCTCTTTCTCTCTCTGTCTCTCTCTTTCTCTCTCTGGCTCTCTCTTTCTCTCTCTGTGTCTCTCTCTCTCTGTTTCTCTCTCCCTCTCTGTCTCTCTCTCTCTCTCTCTCTCTGTTTCTCTCTCCCTCTCTGTCTCTCTCTCTACACAAGACATTCCTTCTCTTCATTTATAACATCTTGCCTGCTATTCACCACAAACACCGTATCCGACACACGCCTCCTCCTGAGGTGTCTCCAGCAGCTGTTAGGATTTTAAAACTGCCCCTTTGACACGGAGGGACAGTTACCTTCTAAATTTAACATCTAAAATAAAATGTATTACTGGTATTACAATCTTTCAATCTTTGTTCTAGATGTTTTCTATGTTTGCATTTCTCAACTCATTGTAAGTCGTGCAGGAGGCAAACTGTAGGAAAGCGGTAGTTGAACAGGAAGTAAACAAGAAATGAATAAGAATTAGACAAGTAATGAACAGGAAGTAAACCGGAGAAGAACAGGAACTGAACAGCAGGTAAAGCAGGTTTCTCTTGGTGCTCATGTGCAGGAACCCCCTGCAGCCATCCCTGCTGGTGCCCTACTTGCTGTGCCGGAACCTTCCGTACGGCTTCATCCAGGAGCTGGTCCGCATCACCCACCTGGAGGAGGATGTGTTCAGACAGGTGGGGCTGGTTGGAGGGATGGTTGGAGGGCTGGTTGGAGGGATGGTTGGAGGGACGGTTGGAGGGACGGTTGGAGGGACGGTTGGAGGGAGGGAGGGATGGTTGGAGGGACGGTTGGAGGGACGGTTGGAGGGATAGTCTGAACACTGTTACTGACAGAACGTCCCTTCTTTCTCTCTCCTCTAACACGTTGTCTTCTGCCCCCCACCTGCCTGCTGCCAGATCTTCGTTCCCATCCTCCAAGGCCTGGCCATGGCAGCCAAGGAATGCTCCTTCGACAGCGACAACTTCAAATTCCCCCTCATGGTACGCAGGGGGCATCCAGCCCTACCTGGGAGGCTGGGGGGAGGGGTTAGGGAGGAGGAGGGCGAGGAGAGCATGGTGGTTCAGGTTGGAAGATACACAGTTGCGGGTAGAAAACTAACAAATGAATATTGCTTTAAGATGTGTTCCTGGTTTGTGTTCCTACAGGCATTAGCAGAGATTTGTGAAATAAAGTTTGGAAAGACTCACCCCATGTGCAATTTGGTGAGTGTGCTTCAATAACATTAGATTACGGTTCCTTTATTGTGCTCAATGTGGAAATGATACGTTTAATAAAACCTGGGTATTAATGGTATGGACACAGTTTCTATAGACATTTACACGTATCAGTTATAGAGCCCTTCTCCCCAGAGGTGCAAGGGACCTCGTGAGATTGAGTCAGCTGACTGTGTGTATGTACATGTGTGTATGTCTGTTTTAATGTGTGTGTGTGTGTGTGTGTGTGTCTGTGTGTGTGTCTGTATGTGTGTATGTGTGTGTGTGTCTGTATGTCTGTGTGTGTGTGTGTGTCTGTCTGTCTGTCTGTGTGTATGTGTGTCTGTCTGTGTGTGTATGTGTGTGCGTGTGTCTGTATGTGTGTGTCCAGATGAGCTGCCTGCCTCTGTGGTGTCCGCGGGCCCTGAGTCCAGGCTGTGGGAGGGAGGTCCAGAGGCTGTCCTACCTGGGGGCCTTCTTCAGCCTGTCTGTCTTCGCTGAGGACGATGTGAGGATGCAGCACACACTGAACAACACACACACACTAAACAACACACACTTACACATATGAACATCCACACTTAACACACAGGTACACACACTAAAAAACATTCTGATACACACTGGTGTTGACAAACCTTCCTTTGGCGGCTGCTCTGTCCTTCAGACCAAAGTCGGGGACAAGTACTTCTCAGGTCCAGCTATCACCATGGAGAACACGCGCGTCGTCAGCCAATCACTGCAGCACTACCTGGAGTCTGCAAGAGTATGTCACAGACCTCCGCCATCTAACGCTGCTTCTCATTGGCTCAGTCCTGAAATACCGATGTACATGTGTATGCTAACTTTGTTTTGTGTGTGCCTGTGTGTGTGCCTACCTGGGTGTGTGTGTTTGTCTCTCTGTGTGTGTGTTTGTGTGTGTGTCTCTCTGTGTCTGTGTGTGTGTGTGTGTGTCTCTCTGTGTGTGTGTGTGTGTGTCTGTGTGTGTGTCTCTCTGTGTCTGTGTGTGTCTGTGTGTGTGTGTGTGTGTGTGTGTGTGTCTCTCTGTGTGTGTCTGCCTGTGTGTGTGTGTGTGTCTTCCCCCGGTTAGGGTGACCTGTTTAAAATCCTTCACAACGTGCTGCTGAATGGGGAGACCAGGGAGGCTGCTCTCAACTACATGGCAGTTCTGGTGAACCGCAACGTGAAGAAGGCCCAGATGCAGGTACAGGGGGTGTGTGTGTGTGTGTGTGTGTGTGGGGGGGGGGGGGGGGGGGGTGTACACAGGAGTTCACTGGTAGAAAGTATTCTAATATCCATCTTGGCAGGAGAAACTTCCCTGAGGTGGACTAGGGTTCCTGAGGTTGGATTGTAGAGTAATGTTATTCAGTTCTTTGTTTCACCTCTCCCTCCAACATCTGTTCTTTTTACTTCTCACTTTTTCCTTCCCCTCCCCTCCTCTCCTGCCTTCTGTCTCTTCCCCTCTCCCCTCTCTCCCCTTGCTCCTTTGCTCTCTTCTCTCCCTCGCTCTCTCTTCACCTCTCCCTCCAACATCTGTTATTTTCCTTCCCCTCCCCTCCTCTCCTCTCCTCTCCTGCCTTCTGTCTCTTTCCCTCTCTCCATCCCTCTCTTCTCTCCCTCCCCCTTCCCTCCCTCTCCCCAACCTCCCTCCCTCCAGACGGACGACAAGCTGGTGTCCACAGACGGCTTCATGCTGAACTTCCTGTGGGTGCTGCAGCAGCTGAGCATGAAGATCAAGCTGGAGACGGTGGATCCCTTCTACATCTTCCACCCCCGCTGCCGCCTGGCGCTGAGCCCCGAGGAGACGCGTCTCAAGGCCCCTATGGAGGAGCTGAGGGCCTGGCTCACAGAGCTGCGTGAGTGGGCCCAGCGCCACACCATCCCATAATAACCACAACCAACAACGACAGACCTGATACAGCGCCTCATTTTCTTCTTCTTCTTCTGTGGTGGACAGACGACGACCCCAGCCAGTTCTCGGAGCCCAAGTTCCCCACCGAGTGTTTCTTCCTGACGCTGCACGCTCACCACCTGTCCATCCTGCCCGGGTGCAGGCGCTACATACGCAGGCTCCGGGCCATCCGTGAGCTCAACAGGTACACACACACAGATATACACACACAACACACACAGATATACACACACAGATATACACACAACACACACAGATATACACTCACAACACACAGATATACACTCACAGATTTGCAGGCACACACACACAGAAATACACACACACATCTCACACAGGGATGGATAGACACATAGTTGGAAAGATCCAGTAGATGGATGTGGGCAGGTGTTGATGGTGTGTGTGCGCACGTGTGTTGATGGTGTGTGTGTGTGTGTTTCAGGACGGTGGAGGAGCTGAAGAACAGTGAGAGCCAGTGGAAGGACTCTCCTCTGGCCGGCCGACACAGAGAGATGCTGAAGAGATGCAAAACCCAGCTCAAGGTCTGTCGCCCCTCTCCTAATGACCGAGGGGGCAGTGCCTGGCAGAAGAACAACAAGAATATCTTGTTGTTGTTTGTTTATTGACGTTTCTCCTCTCGTCCTGACAGAAACTGGTGCGTGCGAAGGCGTGTGCCGACGCAGGCCTGCTGGATGAGAACCTGCTGCGCAGATGTCTTCAGTTCTACAGCATGGTGATCCAGCTGATCCTGCGCACAGTGGACCCAGCCTTCCCCCAGTCAGTCACCTGCTACCCCCCCAGTCCACACCTCACCTCATACCCCCCAGTCCACACCTCACCTCCTACCCCCCAGTCCACACCTCACCTCCTACCCCCCCAGTCCACACCTCACCTCATACCCCCCAGTCCACACCTCACCTCCTACCCCCCAGTCCACACCTCACCTCCTACCCCCCAGTCCACACCTCACCTCCTACCCCCCAGTCCACACCTCACCTCCTACCCCCCAGTCCACACCTCACCTCCTACCCCCCAGTCCACACCTCACCTCATACCCCTCACCTCATACCCCTCAGTCCACACCTCACTTCCTACCCCTCACCTCCTACACCTCACCTCATACCCCTCAGTCCACACCTCACCTCCTACCCTACACCTCCTACACCTCACCTCCTACCCCCAAGTGCATCTGTTTTGATTACATGTTCATTCTACAGTATGTGGGTTGTTAACTTGTCCTTTCTCTTCCAATGATTTCGTAGCATGACCTTACCACTGAACCCTGAGATCCCAAAAAGCTTTGCTGCTCTTCCTGAGTTCTACATCGAGGACGTGGCTGAGTTCCTGCTCTTCGTCGTGCAGTAAGTCATCTGTTCCCACGCAACAAGCCTCCGTATTCATCATGGGCTGTTGATGTTGAAACTCTACACTTCCATATTTGACTGTAGGGCTAGAAATATCTGTCCCTACAGTGTCTGACCACCTTAGTAACGTTGGGTCTTGGATTAGATTATATTGTGAAGCAGCTGGCTAACTCACCTCCTCCCCAATCTCCTCCTAATCTTCCCTCTCCTCTCCCTCCTTTTCCCCCCCTCTTGTTCTCCCCCTCCTCCTCCCTTTCCCTCCCCCCCACACCCCAGGTATTCCCCGCAGGTTTTGTACGAGCCGTGCGTCCAGGACATCGTCACCTTCCTGGTGGTGTTCATCTGCAGCCAGAACTACATCAGGAACCCCTACCTGATCGCCAAGCTGGTGGAGGTGCTGTTCGTCACCAACCCAGCCGTGCAGCCTCGCACGCAGCGCTTCTCCGAGATGATGGAGAACCACCCGCTGTCCGTCAAGCAGCTAGTCCCCGCCCTCATGAAGTTCTACACCGGTGAGAGCCAATGGGGAGGCGGAATGAGCGCAGAACATGTGTGTTGAGAATAATGCTTGTAGATGACAAGGCTCGAGGCCGACATGGGTTCTAAGATGAGGGTTCTAAGATGAGGGTTCTACGATGAGGGTTCTACGATGAAGGTTCTAAGCTGCTGTGTTCTAAGCTGATGGTTCTTCTCCCCAGACGTGGAACACACCGGGGCCACCAGCGAGTTCTACGACAAGTTCACCATCCGCTACCATATCAGTACCATCTTCAAGAGCCTGTGGCAGAACATAGGGCACCACGGAACCTTCCTCGAGGAGTTCAAGTGAGTCGGCATCAGAGATGGCAAAGTACACACATCCTTCACTCAAGTAGAAGTACAGATACTCATGTTTAAAAGACTCTGGTAAAGGTTGAAGTACTGACTACACTTTTTCACTAAGTTAAAGCAGTGTGGGCTCTGACATATTCTTAAGTAAAAAGTAGACATTACTACTACCTGTTGGACCTCACATCATATTAATACATTAATACAAAAAGACACTATAGACACATTTGCCAGGAATACTTTTTTTACTTTTTTTTTACTTTTTTTTTTTGACGCCGATACTTTTTCTACTTTTTTTTTACTTTTTTTTTTTGACGCCGACAATTTCAAACATCTCCCTCATATATGGCCATAGGTGATCAGGAATGCCTCTATTCTCAGTTCAATTAAAAAAAATGTATAGTAAAGTACAGATACCAGAAAAATCGATTTAAGTACAGTCACAAATATTTGTACTACGTCACTTCCCATCTGAGGTAGTCGTGTTCTAGAACACAGTCTATAACACACTTGGTACTTTCTAGAACACAATATTTACAGTCTAGATGGTTTTCAATGTGCTTGGAAGTGTCTTCTAAATGAATAAAGTATGCTGTCTCGTGTCTGTAGTTCCGGGAAGCAGTTTGTGCGCTACATCAACATGCTGATCAACGACACCACCTTCCTATTGGACGAGAGCCTGGAGTCGCTGAAGCGCATCCACGAGATCCAGGAAGAGATGAAGAACAGGGACCAATGGGAGCAGCTGCCCAGGGTCAGCAGCCAATCACACCACACGCTCGACTCCATGTGTGGAAGAATGTACATATTTGGAAGCTATTTGTCCAAATAGGTAGCAATGATTAGGTCCAAAAGGTGCACACGTTTTTTGTGCACACAGAGCACACCTTTTAGACTAAACCATTTCTACATTTTGGACCAAACCATTGTACCTTTTGGATCAAACCATTTGTCTGTTTTGGGCTGAACCATGTTTCCCCCCTCCAGGAGCAGCAGACGAGCCGGCAGTCCCAGCTGACGCAGGACGAGCGAGTGTCGCGCTCCTACCTGGCCCTCGCCACGGAGACGGTGGACATGTTCCACATCCTCACCAAGCAGGTCCAGAAGCCCTTCCTCAGGCCTGTGAGTACACCAGGCACACCTGCACACCTGTCCACACACACCTGTCCACACACCTGCACACCTGTCCACACACCTGCACACCTGTCCACACACCTGCACACCTGTCCAGACACACCTGCACACACACCTGCACACCTGTCCAGACACACCTGCACACACACCTGCACACCTGTCCACGCACACCTGCACACCTGTCCACACACACCTGCACACCTGTCCACACACACCTGCACACCTGTCCACACACACCTGCACACCTGTCCACACACACCTGCACACCTGTCCACACACCTGCACACCTGTCCACACACACCTGCACACCTGTCCACACACCTGCACACCTGTCCAGACACACCTGCACACCAGACCAGGTGTACATCTACAACTGTACCCATGAGCAGCAGCGTAAAAAAAGAAAAGAAAACGTTATTTTCTTGAACGCCGTCTTCTTCTGTGGTCCCAGGAGCTGGGTCCTCGCCTGGCGGCCATGTTGAACTTCAACCTCCAGCAGCTTTGCGGCCCCAAGTGTCGGGACCTGAAGGTGGAGAACCCGGAGAAGTACGGCTTCGAGCCCAAGAAGCTCCTGGACCAGCTGACTGACATCTACCTGCAGCTGGACTGCGCTCGCTTTGCCAAGGCCATCGCAGACGACCAGGTGAGCCTCCGCCCCCCCCCCCCCCCCCCCCCCCCCCCCCACCTTGCAATCCACCACAGAACATCCTCCTGTATACGTGCGGTCTCCTCAGGTACGTGTTTAGAGGAGTGATGCGCACCGTGTGGAACAGGGATGTTCATTTCTGAGAAAGCTTTGGTTGTGGAACACTTGGTGCTCCGAAGGCAGCGCGAACAGAGACACGTCTTTGTCACGGTAACGCAGACGATGCTGTCTGGTTTCTTTGTGTCGTCGTGTTTTGAGTGACAGGAAGGAATGAGGATGGGCGCTGTCGGTGCCACTCTCTCTCCGCGCACACACTCCCACACACACGTGTTTTTGCTTTCTTCTCAAATAAACGGAAATTTCTCTCTCTCCCTCCCGTCCTCTCCAGCGGTCGTACAGCCGAGAGCTCTTCGAGGAGGTGATATCTAAGATGAAGAAGGCCGGTATCAAGTCCACCATCGCCATTGAAAAATTCAAGCTGCTATCGGAGAAGGTGGAGGAGATCGTCGCCAGGAACTCGCAGTCCGAAATGGACTACAGCGACGCGCCCGACGAGTTCAAAGGCAAGTCTTTGACCCCAAGCAACCTAGACCTGAACAACAGGGAGGAAGGAAGGTTTCTTCCTCCCTCCCTGCCTCTTCTCTCCCTCTCTTCTCTCCCTCCCTCCATCCTTACTTCCTCAACACAAGAGCGCAGGCCTAAACGTTACATATCTATCTCCAATGCTTTATCACACAGCTCCTCTGACTAAATGCCTGAATATCATGATGAACCAGAAGGTTTCCATGAAGGCTTGGGTGAGGGGTTTCGCTCAGAGTGGAAAAACCCAGTGACTGACATTAGCCCTGACCCTGCGTCAGTTCCTGTCCAGGTGGACAGACTTGCAACCAGACCCACCTGTTACTGCAGTATAATCCCAGACCCACCTGTTACTGCAGTAGAATCCCAGATATTTTGCGAGTGATTTGTGTGTAATGGAGGGGTCACATATCTTAACCACAGACTTTAATCTGATCCAGGAAGAGAATGTGGCTCGTCGGCCTTCTTTGATTTCCAGATATGCCCCCCCGGCCCCCGTCTCGTTGGCCGGGGTCGGGGGTGTCAGCTAGCCATCCAGGGTTAAAAACATTGAGGCATGGCGTATTTATAAACGTGTAACATATTAAACCTTCCTGTGGAAACCTTGAGACGTACTGAATATAGGACTTTGCACTGAATCATCTTAATGAGGGCTTTTATTACTTCCTGTTCTGTGGTTCTGGGAAGGGGCATAAATCAAGACATGGGATTGTAGAGACAGGGTATCAAAATTAATAGAATGAAGTCAAGCAGACAATACTACAATATTGTGATTTGGTCAGTATTCTTTTGTGTAACCTGTGTGTCTCTCTCTCTCTCTGTCTGTGCTTGCGTGTGTGTGCGTGCGTGTGTCTGGCCTACATCTGTCTGTGTGTGTGCACGCGCTCCCCAGACCCTCTCATGGACACCCTGATGACCGACCCAGTGATCCTGCCGTCTGGGAACATCATGGATCGCTCCATCATCCTGCGCCACCTGCTCAACTCTCCCACAGACCCCTTCAACAGGCAGCCACTCACAGAGAGCATGCTGGAGTCAGGTACCTGCCCCACCAGCCTGGCAGCGTGGCCTTTCTCTCCCCTGCTCCTGGGGGACTGGCCCTACCCTGCATGTTCTAGATGTTCCCCTGCTCCAACACACCTGGTTCAGGTGAACGGGTCGTAGGTATTAACATTATGAGCCAGATGTGTTGGAAGAGGTAATGGTCTAGAACATGCAGGGCAGGAGGTCCCGAGGACCAGGGTTGAGAGGGGGTGATTCAGCACACCCTTTACCCACAGAGATGTCAAAAATACAGTTGCGTAGAGCACGTGAACCGACTGTACATCATCTTCCAACAGAAGTGTATAGGGAGACACTCACACCACATATCTACCTGTACACACGAAAGCTTCTACTCTGTGTTCTGCTTGGGTGTAAGAACAAGTCCATGTTATGACACTGTGTTCTGTTCCTGCTTGTCGGCTTGTTGTTTATATTCGGCCTGGCGGTGGTCGAGCCTAACGCCGTCTGGCTTAACGCTGTGCGGCCTAACGCCTGGGGTGTTTCTGTCCTAACGCCTGGGGTGTTTCTGTCCTAACGCCTGGGGTGTTTCTGTTCTAACGCCTGGTGTGTTTCTGGCCTAACGCCTGGTGTGTTTCTGTCCTAACACCTGGTGTGTTTCTGTCCTAACGCCTGGTGTGTTTCTGTCCTAACGCCTGGTGTGTTTCTGTCCTAACGCCTGGGGTGTTTCTGTCCTAACGCCTGGTGTGTTTCTGTCCTAACGCCTGGTGTGTTTCTGTCCTAACGCTTGGTGTGTTTCTGTCCCAGTCCCTGAGCTGAAGGAGAGGATCCAGGCGTGGATGAGGGAGAAGCAGGGAGGCCGTCACGCACTGTGACCCCCGACCCTTCACCCCACTGACCGCCAGTAAGGGATGTTACCAACACGCCTGAATTCAGAACCATCAAGAACAGAAAAACGGAAAACAAAGATGAAAAAAGAGAGAAACCTGATTAGATTTTTTTTCTCCCCTTTATCCTTTATTCTTGGGCCTTCGGCTCTACGATGAAACATAATAAAGTTACGACTTTTAAACGTTTTCCCCCCACCCCCTCATGACTTTTGTGTATATATATCTACATATATACATATATTTAACAGAGTTGGTGCACAAGAAGCTGAAAGGATACGTTCTCACAGCTTACTGATCCAGCAGCAAGTGTGCTCAATCGCTTCATTGATTATGTTTATTGATTATGATTATTTTTCTCTGTTTTGTATGATTGTTTGTGGGCTTCTTTAAGGAAATCCAGTTATGTGGTGGGGGAGGGGGGGGGGGGCATTTAACGATTGGCAACTTAGGAAACTGACGGGGTTTAGTAGTAACAGAAGAAAAAAAAGAAAAAGCTGTTGAAAGTGAAGAGATTTGTAGTCATCCACAAAATACTGTCGCTAATTACCATACAGTTTACAAACTCATGCCCAACTAGTGCTTGTTTGCTGACAAGGCTTGGAAAATGAGAAATATGTATTAAAAAAAATATGTAGCTTAAAGTAAACGCGGTAGGTTGTCTTGTAAACAAAAAAATGTCTGCTTTTTTGGGTACAGTGGGAGTGGGGCAAAACAACAGTTTACCAGTATCTCTGTGGTCATTTTGGTTTCGCCCTGTTGACTTTGATGAGTGAATTAAACTTTTTGTGTGTGTGTGTGTGCATGGCCTAAAGTACAGGACCGTCTAAGCGCCTCATGAACTTAACACCTTCCTGTGGCAGATCTGGATGGTTAGGAGAGAATGTACGAGCATCTTTGTAGCATGACCACCGGAAAAACAGTAGGAGTACAAAAAAACTACAGAAAAGGAGGAAAGAAAGAAAAAATGAAAGAACTGAAAGGTTTGTTCTTTAACCCTCTGACATCTCCCTCTTTAGGATGGTCTCTGAGAGAGCACATTTCCCTAACCAGGTTTTTCACCTCAACTGTACAGGAAATCGTTTCCTTTCCCACATACTTGATTTTGGAGCCAGGATTTTGAACTGAAATAAACATTGATGCACACATCTTCACAGTGTTTTTTTGAGGGTGTTGAATTGATTTTCAAAGAAATGGGTTGAGATTCAGTGCATACAAACGGGTTTGATTAGGTATGGGGCAATTGTCGATTTGTATTAATCATGTTTCGATGTGCGGCAGTTAACATTATTTGAGCAAAAGGTAAAGATTTTAAATAAGAATGTGACATTCTTACAGCAAATCCAAATGAAAACTTGAATACCCCATTTTTGCAGAGGGGTTCAATAAATGCAATAATCGTTAATCAGCAACAAAGATTGTAAAGAAACTTTCTGAGAAGGACGAACTGGACAGAGAAGAACAGAACGGAACCCTTGTCCGAGCGGCAGCAAGGATCTCGTTCTGTCAGAGAAACACTTTTACACGCCCAGGAGCCTGGGAGACTGGCCAAGTAAGGTGAGGGGGTTACATGATGGTTGTGTGTGGGTTACATGATGTTAGTGTGGGGTCGGGGACTGGGGAAAGAAGATGGCTACTGCAAGTCTCACCTGTGAATTCCTAGAGCAGTCCAACTAATGACGGTGGTACAAGCCAGGGGGTGATGGGACAACCAATCAGACCTGATGTCTGCAAGAGTGGGAGTCGTAGCAGGCAATGACTGTTAATGATTTAGTTTATATGTTTAGTGAACAGGTCAGTTTGAAATCTGTATTTAAAGACTTGCCAACCCGCCATTCAAACTGGAAGACCTTTCACGACCTCTACCAAAAACACTGCTAAAAATAAACTTATTATATATTTTTCTGAATTCCAAAACTATTAAGATCGGCACATGGTTATTTTCTGAGAAAGACAAACAGTTCAGTTTACAGTGCTTGTTTCACTTTCACTATATACGCAATGTCATATAGGTAAACCTACGTATAATTAACGTTTTGGTAAATGGATAATTCTTTGATTTGGATTCTTCGGTAGGCCCAGCGATCTTGCGAATCCAAGTCCAGTTTTGGCAAACTGATGCTAGGCGGCGCCATTCAACTTGGTTCCCGTCTAGACCTTCGTAGTGCGGTGACAGCGGCACGGGGAGCGGTAGAAAATCCTGCAGTATGGCGTCAGGATCTAAGCTACTCCCTTTCCGTTTCTCACCATCACGATTGGCTTTCCCACACATTGCTCATCGACGAATCCCGTTCTATTGGCTTATCAGACTGGCAGTCAGTGTGGTCAAAAGGGAGTTGACGTAATCTTTTCAGTAAATCAAGGAATTCTATCCGTTCTTTTTCGCTTGTGTGCAGATATACGGCCGCCTTTCATCCGAACAGGAAAATAACCTTATCAAGGAGGCACCGAATGCAGTGGAAACCTATATGGTGGCGACTGAAACACAGCTAGGATGGGTATTTTTAATTTAAGTGGACTTTTTGAAAACATTTCTGCCAGCATTCTCTGATAAACTAGATTAGGGATCATTTAAACGCCTAGTATTTTTCGCTGCTTTTGTATGGTGTTGTAGTCGTCGGTGGATCTTCAAAAGTGAGTAATACGGCATTTCTTGAATTCTGTATTGACATAGGCTACTTTAATATGGAGGTGAATCATATTTACACACAATGGTCTCTTATAATGTTTTGGTAGACGATAGCCTATCGCTTTGGGCTTGGGGAGGCATGTGTAACCTTAATACTTGCTGTTTTTTAATCACGCATGTGTCGCGGATTAAAAGCATTATGTCGAACACATTAATGCTTTTATTGTTGTTTATCTGAAACATTCAGTGCATTTGCACGAGGCAATTTGTACCAAATGTCAAGCAAGTTCCAGAATCTGGACAAGTAGTAGGAAGGCGCTTGAGATCGCCAGCCTTGAAAGGATGTCAGGCCGAATCGATAGATGGTTTATGACAGGCACAGTCGATAACATTTCAACATCTGCCTGTATGATTTTAGTGACAAGTTAGTTAGAATCACTTTAGAAAACACTGTTCCAATTTCCTCGAGTGTGGCCCGTCCTGCAACAACAATCTAATCGATGTCGCGAAAGGCAACGGCATCGATAAGGGATTGAAATTCATAGTAGGCTACTAAAATACAAATGTAATTAAGATTTGTTATTTTTGTTTATATAAAGTAAAACGTTGAAATTATTACAACTAGCGTTTGCTGCTTGGTCCTGGCATAGGCCATACTAAATATGGTAGATACAGTTTCATGGGCGTATGCTTTAGCGAGCAGGCTGGCTGACTATAATTAGGCTACAAGATGAAAACATTAGTTTTGTATTTTACAGCTAGTGCTCAATAGTGAAATAATATTACATGAAATGATTGTGTTGAAAACGTAAATGCCTATGTTTGTGCAAAAACGCAAGGCCTAAGTTACGATGCGTCTGTTAGCCTTTAAGCGATGGATCGGCACTACACATTTGATTTAAACAAAAATCATTAAGAATAGGCCTAATTGAATAATTTGTGGATGTTATTAACTATGTTTAAGCATTGTAGCCTACCTCCCATGTACACTAGAGCGTCGCCATATTTACGCAGGCTAAGGCCTGGCTAATACAGTTGCTTTCGCTCCCTTTACAGGCTTGGGATTGATGTAAGGGAATTTTGTCTTATTTATTTTTCGGTGTCATTTGATGTTAAGAAATAATTTTCATCCATGCATACGTCATATTTTTTTCAGGCCTTGTTTTGAATTAACTGATAGATCTGTACTGTTTAGTGTAACCACACACTACTTCTGTGTATTTACAAGCTAATTTGTGTTTATAACGTAGCTGTTTTCTTTCCCCAGGAGGGAAAACTTCGAAACTGTATTAGGGGAGAGTCCTAAACCGCCACCATGTCGGGGGCTTCAGTGAAAGTGGCTGTCAGAGTTCGTCCCTTTAACTCAAGGGAAATGGGAAAGGATTCGAAATGCATCATTCAGATGCAAGGCAACTCCACCAGTAAGTAATATTCAGACACTCTTGCTCTCTCTCTCTCTCTCTCACACACGCACACACCGGCAGAATGTCTGCCCCATGTTGTTCATCCTCAGTGACGGTGTGAGTCGGAGGAGGAGAACAGTAGGAGGAGAACTTGAGAACAGTAGGGTCAGAACCTGTAGAATGAGAACAGGGTGAGAATTCTGATTCTGAACAGAAGGATGAGAACTTGAGAATAGTATTGAAGGGGAAAAGAAGGAAGACAATTTGAGAATGTGAGAAGATGGGGAACAGAAGATGGAGAACAGTATGGTGAGAACTTGAGAACAGATGGGTTAGAACAGTAGGTAGAGAGCAGTAGGATTAGCAGAGCAAACGAACCACAGCTGCTGAACAGCAGTCTGAACAGGGATTCTAAACAACAGCCTCTCAGTTTGGAGTCCTTCCCCTGCCAGAGCTGCATGGCTGGGAGGCTAAGGTGTCAGAAAGGCTAAGCTGGTTCAGACAGGACTGGAGCTGAATGTGCCTGGTCCTGTGTGCTCTCTGGGGGGGTTAACCACTGTTTTCGTCCCAGAGTGACAAGCCTGGTGGATGATGTCAGTGGAGTTCATCCTCGTCTCTCTCTTGTGATCTTTAGCATCTGATTTTGTTTAAAGATACACAACCTTCATTTGCAGTCAGTCACTGTGTAAGCTTGTGTCGTTGGTCTCCTTCGAATAGCACATGATGCCGATTGGTGATTAAGATGGATGTTGTGTGGACACACTTGATATTTTGCTCAAAGCTCGGGTTTGTGTCATCCACACAACATCATGTGTCTTAGTGGCACTGAGCCACAGAAGAGAAATGGTTGGACGGAGATAAACCGGTACTGTAGCTCTTTTGGGGGCGGGGTGAAAGTGAAAGATTAGTTATTGAAGTGGTTTGGAAGTCAGGCTGAAGGAAAGGATGCTTCCAAAAAGACTTTGTCAAAGACAAAACAATTTCCCCAGGAGAGGAAACTGTCTGGATGAAGTTGTGAATCCGGCCTGCCTGTGATTCTTCATGTCCTCCTTTAGAAAACACATTTTTTTTCCTTAAACTGCCATTGAAGGGCAAAACATAACCATTAGGTAAATGTCACACACGTCAGCTCGTGTTTGATGAGCGAGAACGTTTTAGAAACCTGTTCTGTGAACCAGTTTTGGAGTTTATTAGTCTTGGTCGTTTGTCTCATAGCTCATCAGCTGATGTCAGTTTTTGGGTTGAAGGGGGAAAAAGAAATGTATGCAGGAAGGTCACGGACGCTACAATACAGTGTTTATCTAAAATAAAAAAACGGACAAAATCTTGCAGACAAATTAAATTCTCTGCGTTCTTGATTCGAGTGTCGGTGGATTTCAGATGGCTGAGCGGTGAGGGAGTCGGGCTAGTAATCCGAAGGTTGCCAGTTCGATTCCCGGTCATGCCAACTGACGTTGTGTCCTTGGGCAAGGCACTTCACCCTACTTGCCTCGGGGGAATGTCCCTGTACTTACTGTAAGTCGCTCTGGATAAGAGCGTCTGCTAAATGACTAAATGTAAATGTATTTCTGTTGCGGCCTTGACCACGGGGTGGCCGGCATGATGCGGTGGTTTGTAGCAGAGCAGCGGAGGGATATGCAGTGTTTCTGGGGGGGTGGTGAGGCTGCAGTAAGACGGTTCTCACCTCCCGTCACATGGGCAGGTTGCAGAATGGGGAGCTGGCGCTCAGCCCAGCCTGATCAGGCATCCACTGCTGCGAGGCTGTCTCATTAGGATGCTGAGAGATCGTAGCCTGTGTCACACACACACACACACGTGCACATACCAGACACACAGTGCATGCACATGCACATGCACACACACACACACTGTGCACACCCCCGCCTCACACACACACACACAGTGACACAAGGCGCCCTCTCTGTGGGTCATTTTTCAGTTGATTTACATTTCTCTACTGGAGCGTTTCTTCATGACCATCCCCCTGCTGTGTCCAGTCACAACACTCCCTGTTCACCTGTTCCTGTTGTCTTCTGCTTCCTGGGATGGAGGGCGGCTTCAACATGCGGTCAAGGACTCGCAGGCTTGATTGCTCACTTGAATTCATCAATTTTTTGGTTTCTATGGAAACCTCTGTGTCGTAAACTGTACTTTAGAGTGGCTTCAACATTTATTTTGAAAAGTTTAGAGTGAAAATTTTATTTATTTTGGTATGTAGTATGCTATTAGAGATCTTTTGCCATAGTGGTTGGTGCTTACGTGCCGTAAGATCCCCACATGTGCTTGTGGATGTATCAGGTCACATCTTATTTGTTATCATGTCCAAGGAATTTCTATAGATCTGCCCTAAATCAAACCTAATCTCAGAAGAAGGAAAACAGCTGGAGTTGTACAGCACTGTGTTTTGAAAAGACAGATTTACTGTCTGGAATTTCCCCATCGAATCATTTGGAGACACTTGTTACCCTGGTCACTTTTCAGCCTCTCGGATCTTGTTCTCGCTACTGTGGGGAGGGGAGTCAGTTGGCTGAGCGGTGAGGGAATCGGGTTAGTAATCCGAAGGTTGCCAGTTCGATTCCCGGTCAAGCCAACTGACGTTGTGTCCTTGGGTAAGGCACTTCACCCTACTTGCCTTGGGGGAATGTCCCTGTACTTACTGTAAGTCGCTCTGGATAAGAGCGTCTGCTAAATGACTAAATGTAAATGTACTGTCTGGAATTTCCCCATCGAATCATTTGGAGACACTTGTTACCCTGGTCACTTTTCAGCCTCTCGGATCTTGTTCTCGCTACTGTGTGTGAGAAATGACAGTAACCTCTGTTGTTCAAAGGAGACAGAGAGAGCTGTCAGCTTCATGTTACGTGTCTGTAAAGATGGCTGGACAGCTTGCTTAGAACAGCTGTTTAAACCGGGTTGTGTCACACCCCTTATTGTTTTCATTCGCCCAAGGGCAGTGTGTGTGCGTACCTGTGTGTGTGTGTGTGGGTGTGTAGCAAGGGGCCAGGCTACACCCTAACCCCTTTGCCCTCTACTTCGAGAGGGGTAGCCTTTCAACGATGGGGATAGAGGAGGTGGTAAATTGATTACTGGGCGAACAGCGAATCCTGGTTCTCTGAGAGCATGGAGGACCTGATACAGGCCTCCCAGCGCAGCCCCTCATGGCATACCAGAGCCAATGTCATTAGAGGGAGATGGAGGGAGGGTGTAAGTGGTGCTGCCTGATGTAACGTCCTCTCTCTGGACGAGGAGCCCTGGGTGGAGACCACAGCCTGGCCCTCCTTCCAGCATGATCCTGGTGTGTTGAGCAGTCGCGGGGGTACACACACACACACACAATTGCACATACACTCACACACACGTACACACACACACAGGCCCCTGGGTCATTACGTAACCTGCTGTGTTATTTTTCTCCACTCAACCGAACCTGAGAATAAGGCTCATGTATGAAGTAGTCACAGCAGTGTTGAGCAAGTATCCGTGTGTGTTAGCGCGAGAGGCTAACCAGGCTAACTGGGATGTTAGGAGCCTCTATGTTAGCGCGAGAGGCTAACCAGGCTAACTGGGATGTTAGGCGCCTCTATGTTAGCGCGAGAGGCTAACCAGGCTAACTGGGATGTTAGGAGCCTCTATGTTAGTGTGACAGGCTAACCAGGCTAACTGGGATGTTAGGAGCCTCTATGTTAGTGTGACAGGCTAACCAGGCTAACTGGGATATTAGGAGCCTCTATGTTAGTGTGACAGGCTAACCAGGCTAACTGGGATGTTAGGAGCCTCTATGTTAGCGCGAGAGGCTAACCAGGCTAACTGGGATGTTAGGAGCCTCTATGTTAGTGTGACAGGCTAACCAGGCTAACTGGGATGTTAGGAGCCTCTATGTTAGTGTGACAGGCTAACCAGGCTAACTGGGATGTTAGGAGCCTCTATGTTAGCGCGAGAGGCTAACCAGGCTAACTTGGATGTCAAGAGCCTCTCTGTGTCTCGTTGGATTCACATGTCTTTGGTTCCTTTCAGTTTCACTGTCCAATCATCGACAGAGATACTGGTAGAGAGCGAATGTGTTGAGCTCCATGGGTCCATATTTATATGAATAATGTTTGTATGGTTACGCTTCTAAGCATTTGACAAACTGCTCAGTGGTGAGTTTGTAGTCATGCCTTCACACATTCTTTTTGTTGAGTCGAACCTGTTGAGGGTTAGAATCTGTGGATGCAATGTGTAAAGATGTGTAGTAGAGGGTCCACTCCGGTCGAAACTCTTTTGTCTTTATCTGCTGATAACGTTCCGCTGAGTTTCCTTCAACTGAGTTCAGGATGGATTTTGACCTTTTGATGGGGAAAAAACCAACAAACCCAAATTCCACTGGGACCGACTGAACAAAGCCCTGAGAGGGATAGCGAGAGGGCCTGACTGAGATAACCAAGACGTCAATCAAATCCAGCTCCACTGATATAGGCTAGATGGCGGGTTGTTGAAAGAAGTACGATACAATACGATACGATTAACTTTATTGTCCCGCTCAGGGAAATTTGTCTTGGTCTCTGTGGTGCGTCATAAATGCCTTGACAGTCACAATAACAACAAACAATACATCCTCAGCCAAACATTATCAACAGTTACATAACAGTATTACACATATCCCATAACAAAACACATACATACACCTCATAATAATACATGCTAAAAGATCACCGTAATAAAGGCACTATAAAAATTATTACATAAGTAGATAGACAGACAGAGGAAAAAGAGAGGCAGAGAGAGAGAGGCAGAGAGAGAGAGAGGCAGAGAGAGAGAGGGAGAGGCAGAGAGAGAGAGAGGCAGAGAGAGAGAGAGGCAGAGAGAGAAAGAAAAAAGAGGAGATGACGACAAAAGCCAGGGTGATTTCCGGCGCCACGGTTTGGGCTAAGGGAAGGTCATGCTACCGCTGAGTCTTCCACAGACGTGGGCGGCTGACCTGATTATGGCCGCTAATCCTGGAGCTGGCCTGAGGTCTTCCCAGCTCTGAACCCTAATCCCCCAGGCCCTCACAGGTGCTAAGCACACACCCTCTCTGGGTGTTACCTCCCACTCCACACTGATCCCAGGCTGGCGTTGTTTAGACGTGGGACTGACGCACATTTGCAGTAGTTGAAGAGCATACACAGGTTCCAGACCGGGTCCCTAATGAGGTGAGCAGACAGACAGAGACAGTCTGTCTGGAAGTAAATGTAATTAAACCTGTGACTGTTTTTTTTACACCTTTAATCATTGTTGTTCATCTGTATTTCATGAATTTAACTGAGGAGTACTGTATAAATGCAGCATACCTGCCTAGCAACCAGGCAAGCCTGTCTCAGTCTATAACACATCTTTTCGACAGCCCCAGGAAGCCATTACACCGTCCCTGGTGATCGCATGCCATTCACTCTCATGATGGAGGACACCTCAAGCACGCAATACTTCCATACTGGACTAAACATTCTGCTTCAGGGAAACTGATTTAAGGATATAGCACTTAGTTTTTAGCCTATTCGCTTCATGTTAAAACCTTGTTGAAGAAAAGGACCTTGACATTGTATTTATTTTGCTTAGTCATTGGTATCGGATAATAGTTTGTTGAAGGGCTGGTACTTGTAAGAGAAGCCGTGCAGTAAACTACCGAGAGTAACGATACATGATCTTTCGCACACAAAAGCCTATTAATAAACTGCTGGACTCTGCACACCGCTGTTTCACCTCTAAAGACGTCTGCCAGTTGTGGTTTTCTCACTCGTCACCTCTCTCCTCCAGTGTTATCTTCTACTGCGTTTCAGTTTCAGTTTGACACAGTGCTTTGTTAAGACTGAAGATTTTCCCTCAGAGAACGGCTTCCACGAACCATGTCCTCAATCTAACAAGGACCACAGCCTATAGCCATCTTGAAATAGTAACCCAAACTTTGGTTTTGGTTCTACAGCCCACAAGTCCCACCTCCACTAAGCTCCTCCTTCCTCTCAGTTCTCTTTCCAAAGTCAAAACCTCGATGAGTCAAGTATTTTTTTATTTATTTTTTGCTACATATTTCTCTGACTGACATCATGACTCGTAATGTGTTGCAGATGTGTCTTGAAGTTTAAGACACTAATAAAATAAGGATCAGTAAAGTTGCTGTGATGCTTTCTCAAGTTCCCCTTTTATGGATACAGTGTGTATTATCCTGAGAGAAAAATATAAGTTCCTTGCACTTGGATATCCATGATATTTGTGTTTTTGTCCAAAAGGGGAACCG
Organism: Osmerus mordax; assembly: GCF_038355195.1. NCBI lineage: Eukaryota > Metazoa > Chordata > Actinopteri > Osmeriformes > Osmeridae > Osmerus > Osmerus mordax. The sequence continues at coordinate 19,849,040 of NC_090056.1, read as the reverse complement.
TAACCAAATCTCTCTGGTTTTAGTGACTGTGCCAAACCAACAATGTACAAAACAAGCTAAAACTAAAGCCTACAACAGACATGTAAATTGAGTAAACTGTTTATAAATAAATGAATATAAATTGCGATTTCTGATGCTCCTCAAACTGAGGCCATGCACAGGACAATCAGCTGATAGGAATCTCCTATCAGCTGATAGGAATCTCCTATCAGCTGATAGGAATCTCCAATCAGCTGATAGGAATCTCCTATCAGCTGATAGGAATCTCCAATCAGCTGATAGGAGATTCCTATCAGCTGATTGGAATCTCCTCTCTGTCCCAGGGTTAAATTCAGTGGTACACAGTGGTCATGCGTTATACAAATCGTACAAATTGATTATCATCATAATATTGCATCCGTTCTTGTCTACCTATCTACACTGGCACAGTGATGGAGAGGGTGATGGAGAGGGTGATGGAGAGCCATCATTTCAATGTTCACCTTTCAGAGGTTATTTTCCAATAATGGGTTGGTGGCAGTTTAGTTTCCACCTCAGTATTTTGAGTATGCTAGCACTTCCCACTGTTTGTGTGTCTTTGGGTGCATTTTGTGGCTTGCTGTGTGTTCCTTCCTGCAGAGGGGGAGGAGTAGAAGGAAATGGAGGAGCAGAGAGAGGAGGAGGGAAATGGAGGAGCAGAGAGTGGAGGAGGGAGATGGAGGAGCAGAGAGAGAAGGGAGATGGAGGAGCAGAGAGTGGAGGGAGATGGAGAAGCAGAGAGTGGAGGGAGATGGAGGAGCAGAGAGAGAAGGGAGATGGAGGAGCAGAGAGAGAAGGGAGATGGAGGAGCAGAGAGAGAAGGGAGATGGAAGAGCAGAGAGAGAAGGGAGAGCAGAGAGAGAAGGGAGATGGAAGAGCAGAGAGAGAAGGGAGATGGAGGAGCAGAGAGAGAAGGGAGATGGAAGAGCAGAGAGAAGGGAGATGGAAGAGCAGAGAGAGAAGGGAGATGGAAGAGCAGAGAGAGAAGGGAGATGGAGGAGCAGAGAGAGAAGGGAGATGGAAGAGCAGAGAGAGAAGGGAGATGGAGGAGCAGAGAGTGGAGGCAGGGGAGGGAGGAGCAGAGAGTGGAGGCGGGGGAGGGAGGGAGATGGAGGAGCAGAGAGTGGAGGCGGGGGAGGGAGGAGCAGAGAGTGGAGGCGGGAAATGGAGGAGCAGAGAGTGGAGGCGGGGGAGGGGAAGCAGCTACCATGCAGCAGCGTCGGGAGAGAGTCGGTGAAAGTGGTGAAGGGGCGGCGGTCACGTGCGGGAGAGCGTGAGGACACGACACATCTGAGCTACCGAAAAAGATGAGGCTTCTGCCGGCGTCGCAGGTTCCCCTCCCCCCTCCCCGTTCACAACACGCTCAGGAGTGGAGGAGAGACCGAGACAGAGAGATGATGTACACTCGCTGACCCGACCTCTGGCGAAGGTGGTTGTTGTTGTCTTGTCGTCTCGGCGCCTTCCCCCTCTCCCGAGATGGATGTTTAACCCTCGTGCTGCCTTCGGGTCACATGACCCAAAGGTTCATAAGAACCATCGTTGTGTTTACCCAATTTTACCCAATACAAAAACAAATAAAAATAATTTTCTTTTAACCTTCGCAATGTGGGGGGTCTGAGACAGCCCAACGGTTCACTTTGTTTTTGTATGCGGTAAAGTTGTCGCAATACGACGGTGGGTCACAACGACTGATGGGTCAGAATGACCCGAAGAGAACACAAAGGGTTAACAGTTCCTTCTCCCAAGTAGGATGGTATCCTTTTGGCTGCTGGACTCCAGCCAAAACAGATCCATTAGGTTTATTAATATTACTGGAGATGAAGCCCAAAGTCCCTCTCCATGCCTGACATGTTAGTGCAGCACAGTACACGAGTCCTGTGAAATCCCTGAATCCCTCCGACTGGACGGTTCATCGAGTTTAGCATGAGACGGACCACGAGTCAGAAAAGTGTGTGTGCTCGTCTGTCTGTGTGTTTTGTGTGATTGTACAAGTGTGTTTTATATGTGCGATTGTATGAATGTCTCTATATCCTTGCAGACGTGCAGTTTGGGTAATGGGAAAGACGAGCATGGCTAGGAGACGCGTTTGTCCGAAAACAAACGTGATCCAAACTGGCGTGAGGATGAAACTGTATTGAAGGGTGCAGAGCTGTATGGGACACACTCTCTAATGTACTTACAGCATTCTGCATTCTATAACAGCATGGAGAAGGTGGCTTACTGTTGGAATCGTTTGCATTCCGATATCAATCTGATGTTCCAATCCAACGCTCAATGTTCTATTTAAGTCAACACCATTAGAAGTGTTGCCATGTTTCTCCTGCAGAGTCTCTGTACTCACAGTTCTCTCCCAGCTCCATCCTTCTATCCTTGCAAGACAGCTGAATTCATGAGACCACGCAAGCATCCATCTTGCCAAGCTCCAAGTTATCCATCTGTGCCCGAACCGCAGTGGTTCCTCAGTCCTGTGAGGAACTACTGGCAGATACAGGCATAGTTCAAGTTAGCCCATGATAGGCGAGGATAGATAGTTCATCCAATCACCTGCCAAGTATTTTTTTTCTTCAACTTTCCACACAAAGAACTGGGAAGTCTCCAAGAACGACTTCCCAGATGGGTATGTAACAAACCCTCCAGCGAGTCGGTTCACCCATCCTCCTCCTCCCGCAGCTCCCTGACGACGCGAGTTGGAGCTCAGGCCTCAGAATGGTGTGTTTTTGTACTTGAGGTCGGGACCCTGCCTACTCCTTTCCCGTTCTGGCCTGCTACCCAGGACTGGTGGAACGAGCACTGCACTTTCCCACAGCTAGTCCTGAATTTGGGTTCAGTCCTGAGCCCCAGCCCCAGCCCCAGCCCTAGCCCTGTTCTTCTCCCAGGCACTGGTGTCTCCCTGGCCTCCCCCAGACCCAGAGAGCTGAATGAGGGAGGCTAGCGGGAGAGCTTTGTAGTCCAGGCACGACCAGCTGGTGGGACACCATGCTCTCTGTGGATCATTCATGAGACAGGGATGGAGGGAGGGTAGAAAGGGTGAAAAGTAGGGAGAGAGAATGAGAAAGTACGAGAGATGGTGATTGGTTCCCTGGAACCTCTGCCTTGGAAATACGTCTGTCTCATGCTGCTCAGCTGGGCTAATACCTTACAGCTAATTGAGATTACACGCACACACAGACACACGCACGCCCACTCACACTGAGTTTGTCATTTCCACCGGCCACAGGGGAGATAAACACTAGATAAAAGGTTCTAGTCAGGAGATAAGACTTCTGTTGTCAATATTTGGGCTTCCTGAGAGTATACTATTCTCTAACTCGTTTGAAAAACACTTTATTAGCACTTTTAATTTAAGAATTTACCATATTGTCATGTGAGAGACTGTTGTGTTTATGAACATCAATGTTTCAAGCAAGGCGCTCAAGAGAGGCAGACTTTCTCTCAGTAGAAGCTAGCTGAGTAAACACCCTCCTCCCTTTGTAAAATGAATGTCTGCTGAGAGACCATCATTAGTGTTAGCCATACAAACCTTCTGTGTCTGTGTGGCCCATGGTAACAAGGTCAACCATGGGATGGAGATGGAAATCCAGTTTATGATTCTGTAAAATCTCTCAACCAATCTAAGCGATGCGTTCCCACATTGCAGTGAAGACCGGCAAGTGTGATTTACTATTTCCCTGCAGAACCAACAACATACTGTGCAGGTCTTGCACCACTTTTTACGCAAATATTTATTTGTCTTCTGTGTTTGTGTGGTAGTATATATGCATAATGTTAACTTAGTCTTTTTTCTTAACGTTTTCAAACAAATGTATTTGTGCCTAAGACTTAGTAAGTACAGTAGGCCTACTGTACTTACTGGCCCCTCCAAAGTCATTTTGGGAATGAGACCTCTTGCCTTGGCTGTGCTCTCTGACAGACAGTTTAACCTGCGCAGGCTGATGTTTGGAAAGCTTTCCAGGACAAGTAGCTAATTTTAAAATGGGACAAGCTTCAGTGTAAATAGGTGCACTATGTCTTGGTGAGTGAAGTTGAGGCCTCTCCCATGGTTTATCCAGGAACCCTGCTAGCTTGTAAAAACATTTGATAAACCAAAGATTGTATCTCACAAAACCCAGATGCAAGTGTTTTTTAAGATACATATCTAAAATACAATCATCTTTCCCTGACTGTTCTTGAATAAAAATGTCCCTTTTTAAATAATGTATGTGGATTTAATCTCCATATCCCTTTAATAGACTTATTTTTTTTAAATTATATTACATGCTTTCATCATTAACAGTTTTGCGGGCTAGGATGCCAGTTCGTAACACTGTCAGGGTTTTGCAGTAGCCTGCCCTGCCCCCCTCACACTACACGGGAAGCGGTAGGAAAGACCTTTGATCTTTGGCAAGGCACCTGCTCGAGGGAGGAAGGGAAGGGAGAGAGCTGCTCCAGGAGAATGTGTGCCTCTCGGGAGCACAGATGAAACGTAGATATTTCCTACTCTTCTAAGACGGGATCATGTAAAATCACCTGAACACTATGCCGTTATGGTACAGCCGGTAAGCTGGTTGTAGGCCTATTTGTGTACGAGACGGCTTCCTTGTCCCCTTGATTTCACTTCACGTATGCTCCTCCTCCCGCTTAGTGATTTAGAAATTATGCAAATAAAGTTTCATGGTCATATTTCACAACGTCAGCTTAAAAAATAAATACATTTTACTGTTGTCCTTTTTTTTTCCATGGGACGAGTTGGTGCATTCATGCATGTCAGTACCTTAGTTGCAAGGCCAGTGAGTGTACCCCTCGCTATTGTCGTTTTCTATGGAGCTGGTGAATGTAACCTTGCTGGCGCTGCACGTTCTCTCTCTGGTGGCTTCTAGAATCCTCTCCGCGACCTCTCTGTCACCGTCCAGGACCGTCTGTCCAAGCTGCTATGGCAGAGCCCACTCGAGCGCTAGCGCTAACCAGTTTGTCAAACTCTACTATGTTTAGGGAGCCAGTCCTGTGGGTTTGGGTTAGCTGTTTTGAAGCCTTGTTTCGATTTTTTTTTACGGGATGATGAGGATGATAATGGATAATATTCATGAAATATTTTAAGGTTAAACGGGTTAGATTTGACCCGAAGTCAATTGGAGTATGTTAGGACCCTGTGAACATACGCTCCGATGTGTAGCGCGTTAGATTGTACTGTCGGCAATGTGTAGCGTTAACTTTGTGGCGCTCGCTTGTGTAGTGCACCTTGTGTAACGCTAGCTTCAGTAGCGCTAGCTTCTGCAGGCAGTGCCTGTGGGATGCCAGGAGACGGGACTGTCCTCGGGAGTTCTTTGTGGCCAGAAGTGAAGCGGTGTGTAGCGGAAAGTTTGGGTCGTCTGAACTCCACCCATTCCTTCCTGTCTGTCAGTGGTGCTTCTCCTTTCGACATGGGTAGGACCAAAAGCCATCTGCTGCAGTATAAATAGACAGCACTCAAGGTTCAGCACCTGGCTTTCAGACCAAGACTTGGACTCACTACCCCAGGGGTTTTCAGACAAATAGAAAGACAACCACACCTACTATCAACCCCACACCCACCCCAAAAAACCCAACCCAATTTAGTTTAGTGTTCCCTCACAAAAGAGGCTTCTCTCCCAGCTGCTGCTACGACCAGTGTTTGGCAACCTGTATTATACTGTAACCTAAAACAAGGCCACGGCTGGTTTCAGAGGAAATTGTGCCGATGCATTAACAGCTGTGCAACCAGATTAAAACGAAAGTCTGGGTCAAAACGCCACGGCGTCGTGTAACACCATGACTTCCTTTGTGTTGTTGTCACAGTAATTTAGGTCATTGCATCCGTGGATGATCCAATGTCAAGTTTGTAGCTTTTCACCGTCATGGTAGAGATAAGATCCTCTTTATGATACTCTTCGTAGCGCCTGCCTGGCCTGTTATCTACGTGTTTATACAGACTGCGCCAACACAGCACGCACGAGAAGGGGGGGAAATGCCGCTGACCCCAGTCGCCCCGCAAATCCAAAAGAGTCTGAGCCATAGAAAAGGTCCCCGTTATATTGATGAACGAGGCAAAGCAAAACGGCAACGAGGGGGTTATCGCGAGGCTGTGTGAGTGAAAAGGGTCGTTGTCTACGGCAGAGGGGAACAGGACACATAAAGGCTTGTCATAACAGATGACCTCATGTATTGTGTGGGCTCTTTAGTGTGCCCCTGGCTCTGGGTCCCCATGCATTGTCTTGGATCTTCCTGTGTTTGGATTTTTCCTTCCTCCTCTTCTTTCCTCTCCTATAACCCAGAAGTGTCGTGTGTTTGCCGTTTGTAACTAACACGTACAAGCTTATGCCTACGAGTTGATCATAAAAAAAGATTCACATTTAAAAACAATCCTAAGCCTATGTGAACTATACAGATCCTTTTATTAAGTAACGTAAAACAATCATTTGCTGCCAGTATTTATAGCCTATGTCGTGAACATAGGACTTAATTCTCATTTGGCTTTAGATTATCTTTTTTATTTTATTATTTTAAGGAGGAATAGTGTTCCTCTGTAAGGGGAGAATGACGTGAGTCGTTTTCTAAGTGGCTGCAGATCCGTGTGAACTCCATGTCTCCCCCTAGAGTTGCAGTAATTACTCTGAAGTAATGACTCACCTAATGAATTAGAAACCTCAGCGTGCAATTAACATTAAGGGGATTAAAGTTGGCCATAGTCTGAGGTGTTGCCCTAAAGACAAAGTTTATAATATCAGAAATATGAGCGGTTGGTGTGACGTGATCTAATGGTTAGATAATCTTCAGGCCTCAAAACCCAGACCGTGGGAGGAAGGCTTTTCAGAGCGTCTATTGTTGTCCGCGCGTGATCGGCATCGTTTTGCATGTTTGTTTTCTGGAATTGAAATACGTTTAGTAATGGATAATCCACAATGAGCTGGCTATTGAATTATTTTGAAAACCTGGCACAGAGGTGTAAAACTCTGTCCTGAGACAAAGCCAGTCGATACAAGTGCCTTGGCCAAGCCTTGTTTGTAAGGGCTTTTAACGTACTCGGTGCTAGCATGCGCTGCTGTACTGCTCCCACGGAGCCGAGACAGATCCCATGACACAGTTTCTGTTTCTGTAGACGTGCGTCTTGTGTTTTGGCCACGACGCTCTCAGCTGCTTGACGGGGCAAGTGGTCAGGCGCTCGTTTTAGCTCCCGTCGGATTGAGCGCCGGCCAGTGAGAACCGTAGCACCTGTGCCTTCAGCCCCTGTGACCCCACATCCAGGCAGCCTCCGCCAAACAGATTGAGAACAGCTTGCAGTGTGTCACCAGTCGGGATAGAACGTGTATCGTTCACTTTTCCGTTTCCTCTTTCTTAACGGGGGGGGGGGGGGGGGGGGGGGGGGCTGTGAATGTGTTATAACCTCAAGCAGGCTTTGTCTGAACCTTCAGTCTGTGACTCTTTAGCTGTCTCGAGCATGACCCAGGTGTTCTGTTGACAGCTGGAAAGAGGAGGTGAGGGAGGGAGACAGACAGAAGGAGTGTGAATTCTCTAAAATGATGTATTCAGGGATTAGTACTGTTACATGACTTCCCGCCCATATGCACACAGGCCCCAGGGAAGCCATTCAAATTTCCCCAGCCTTGCAGAAAAGGCACATGGTAATTGCAGTTTTGTACATTTTATAGTTCTTTATTTCAATGAATGTCTGAGTCCTCGAAGCCATTTAGCCTTCTCTTCTTGTCTGTTGTTTCTTTGTTTTGTTCTGAAACTGTGTTCAGTGTTTTTTCATCCGGGCTGCTGCTTTCACCATCAGCTATTGATCGTTGAAGGCTAACCGCTAGCACGCCCTTGGAGGGTGACTGGAGGAGAGTAGCTGATACATGAAGCCATTTTAGGGTCGGCTTGTCTGGGACAGGATTCTCAGGTGAACGAGGGAGGGATTTTAGTCGCCATCTGGTGATCGTAGACAAACTACAGCCCAATGACTGTGACTGTCTCCGTCCTTCATAATAAAAGCCCCACGTGGGGTAAACACCCGGGCACAAAATGGTCCATGTCTAAGCGTTGACGTTCAAGCAGAAAGGAGGAGGATGTGGACGAAGTGCGATTTCATCCACTTTTTTTAAAATGGAAAACACGTTTTTTCAGGCCCTATACCTTGCCTTTTGGATGTCGGGGAGGAGTAAGTGGTCCACATCATAGATATATATAAAGACTAGATGTCTTACAGCGGAGTCTAGAACGTCCGCACATGGCGGCCATCTTGCTACAGTCAACTCGCTCACCCATAACATTCGTCAGAGATGTCTTTATGCCACTGCATACTTCTATTCTATTAAATAAAAAATAAATAAAAAATCATAAATATGCAGTGGCATAACGACATCTCTGACGTTGATAACAAACCAAACAGTTTCAAAGTCGGTTGAAAATTGAGCAAGTCATGAATATGGTCATTTAAAAAGTACATGTAGCACCAACACAATGTTATGGGTGAGCGAGTTGACTGTAGCAAGATGGCCACCATGTGCGGACGTTCGACTCCGTTGTCCGGCAATGCGGACGAGACATCTACCATTTATATATATCTATGGTCCACATCCCCAGAGGCGATGAGAAAATGTAAACATGAGCCGTCGCCGCCCGCTACCTGCCTCGCTTCTGAGTCATAACGTTAAAGAGCTAGCCTAGACAGTCACCGATAACTGAGGTAAATTAAACACATTTACTAAAATTGGCCCCTCTCGCCGATGGCTTCTCTTAATTCTTCCGCTGAGAGAACCGAAGCGTGGAAATGCTGAGTCATCCTCCCTTGATCCCGATAAGAGAGAGGAGTACGTGGCCAAACTGGGGGGGGTTCTGATGACGACAGCACGGAGTCACCGAGGTTGTTTATCTCTTACAAGATGGCGGAGCGCTGGTCTGAATGTCGTGATGACGCCACCCTGCTCAGTCACCCAGATGGGAATCTGGGTGACTGATGGTGGGAGTGTACCTGAGGGACGAGGACTGGGGGTTCACATGGGGGGCGCAGCCCTGCGTGGGTTGGATCAGTGTCAGGGGAGACGTACTGTACGTGTCTGAGAAAGCCTTTCTGCAGTGATCCTTCTCTGGTGTGTTAGAAACCAGAGTTGTGGGCCCATTAGAATTTCAGTGGTTAAACATGGAAGGGTTGTGTTTTCATTGTAGACTGACACCTATGGTTATGTTGAGGCTCTTCGTTTTTTTTAATGAAAAACCAACTTATTGGATATCTTTGTCCCCGGCTGTCAGGTTAAGTAGCTTAATGTCTTAGTTACAAATCCTACTACTTTCACTGTGTATTCCTCCTTCCTGTGGATCAGTGCTAACAGGATTTGGAGCATAAATGCACACAGCTTGAACAATAATTGTGTTGTAATTGTCCACAAAAAAGATTTTTTATAGAAAAAACTGCCCTTCATCTCTTTACCATGCAGTGACGAGGGAGAGGGAGAGGAAAACCAGAGCTTTCTGCAGCTCCTGTGCCAATGTCAGGGGTTGTCATAGCAACCGGAATCCGGTCCTGTACCTGTTGCCATGGATGAGAAGGGCAGAGTGATGACGTGTATATATAAGGCAGAAGGATATGTCTGCCATTTTAAGTTTATACTTTTGATTTAAAAAATGCAGTCACCGTTTGATGTCAAAAGCAAACCAAGATATTTGTTTGTATGTGGATGAGGCCTTATACGTAGATATCCATTTGTTTCTCTTTACTCATCAAATCTAGGAATGCTAATACATTTTCAAAGATATTTTGCAGAAGATCCCTCCCCCACATACACACATACATACACACACATACACACACACACCTGAACTGAGTGAGTGATGAAACGTTGTGAAAGCTGTGCAGGGTAGGTGAGCCACGCTAGATGAACATGGAGCACGCTCTGTCACTATCCTGTACACTGCGGAGGCTAGTGCGGAGCGCACTATAAATAAAAGGTGAAGGACAAAATTCAGGTCAAGGTGCTTCACTCTTGAACATTTCATGACCTCTCTTCAGTAGAGGACTCTTCTAAATAGGTTGCTGATTACCCAAGCTGATGAGGCTCTCATCTGTATATTGAACAACATTTTCCACCTGAGAAAACGATGAACGCACACCGCCACTTACTTCTCCCCCTGCCCCATCTTTGTCAGAAACCTGAAACCATCAACTACCAGACAGCACGTAATGATGTCTATCCTCCCCCGTCCTCCTCTCTGCCTTTGCCATCTCCTTTCTGCTATCCTTTCCGTGCGGCCCTCAGTATTGCCAATGTTTTTGCAACCTTTCACCTTCCCCAGCGGAAAAAAATCAAATCTAGCGACAAAACTACCGACTTTCTGCTTTCGTTATTGAGCAGAAGCAAAATAACTGTAGTCCTTCCGTGTTGTGAAAGAAAGCCCCCACCCCACACCAAATTTGGTTTGGATTTACTTCATCACGTAATCTAGCGACTTTTATCGACTTTTCAGAGAGCCAATAGCGACTTCTGATGAGATTTTTGGGCAACACTGGGATTACAGCTAGGCTAGGATTCGGGGAGGCAAGCGAGGCTGAGGTAGTGGGAGGAGGCGTTGAGGCCTCCTCGTCGCGAGAATGAATCACCAGCTGGGAAGAAGTGTCCTCGTGTGGAGCGAGGCTTTTCTCTTCTTCTGACGCTGTGCTGTCATGGCCTCAGAGCCACAGCCTAGCTTAGTGCCTTACTGTAGGCTACCAGACCGTGAACTAGCGTACTGCAGCATAGCGTACTGCAACGTAGCTTAGCATACATGTATCTCGTATCGCAAGGTAACGACCCATAATGTAGCCTAGCTATTACCATTATGTACTGTACCGTACATACATTCCGTACACGCAGGCCGCAGCTGACAACAGCGACAGGCGCGACGAGCCAGGCTAGCGGTTAGCCGGCTAGCGTTTAGCCACCTAGCTCGTTACGGTCCCCCTGTCCTCATGCCCATAACTGGCTGTGGGAAGGGGTTCTGTCACAGACACATCATAATCATCAGCCTGTTTTTACTGCTGAGCCTGGCCGCGTGGCGTTGGCACTCAGGCAGCCGGACACTTTAATAGCCCCTGTAGATTGTTCCAGGAAAGGGGGAATAAGGGCACTGGTAATGTAAATCCCTGCGGGACTCTCCTAGCACATGGGCTCCAGTTTCCCTTTGGACTCAGGTCAGAGGTGAGACAGTGCTTTATTTAGCCCCCCACCCACCCCATCCTTTCTCCCCTTACCCCTCTCTTCATTTCCCCCACCCCTCTCCTCATCTCCCCCACCCGTCTTCTCTCCCCCAAACCCATCCTCATCTCCCCCACCCCTCCTCATCTCTCCCCCATCCATCTTCTCTCCCCCAAACCCATCCTCATCAGCCTCCTTTCCTGACAGAGCACAGTCACCACGGCAGCAGTCGATTTCTTCCTCCTTCTCCAGGACACTGTGTGCCTTCCTGTGAGCATGTGACCTGCAAGCGCAGGGCGATATGTAGCCCCCCTCCTTACCAACTGCATTATTGATCAGCGCAGAGAGACTTCTTCACACACACACACAGTTACTGACACACACACACACTTTCTCACACTCACACTCAGACACACTCTCACACACACTCCCACACATACACACACACACACCCTGCAGAAGACATCTGAATGCCAAGCCCTGTCAAGCACCCTCAGTTGCAGTAGTCCCGACCAGAGGTCTAATTGGGTTGTTGACTGTATGTTGGCCATTTCCAAGCACAAGGGCTCATTACTGGTGTGTCACGCAGATTAGGGGACATAATACAGAATGAAGAAAGGACCGTTAATGCCTGAACAGGACATGTTAAACCCGCTATGGGATCCATGAATATGACTGGATGGGTTTTTCCCCAGCATGCCATGGTTGCTGTTGCCGGTCTGTTTGGAGCGTTGCTAGGCCTAGCACACCCGTTGCTCCAGTCAGTCTATCCCTCTTTTTTCCACTTGCCCTCCTCCCCTCCTCTCGTCCTCCACCCCCCCCCCCCCCCCCCTCTCCACTCCTCTCTCTCTGATGGCGGAGGTATGCGTTTGTCTGCGCTGCCGTTGCCAACTCTGTAGATTGGCCTGAACTCGAACAGGACGGCTCAAGCCAACTGGGGCGCAATCTGTCAAGGGGGAGGGTATGGGGGGAGGTGGGGTTATGGAGGGTGGTGGGAGGGTATGGGGGGAGTGGGAGGGTATGGGAGGGAAGGGATGAGGCGGGTGCTTTCAGCAACAACTGGGATGCTAATATCTACAAATATCCTACAGCACATTCCTCTGCCCCCCCCCCCCACCTTGTGGAAAGCTGGGACATCTGTACCGGTGGGACTAGCTAGCATGGTTGAGAGGGACAACATGCCAGGCATGGCTGCAGATTCTTGTCCATTAAGAAATGTCAGTGTGGCCTTTGGGAGGGGAGGGCCGGATGGCTGGGTGGGTGGGGGAGTAATGTTGTGTCATCATTGTCCAGCCATATGCACCGAAACAACAGCTGATGGTCGTGTGTGTGTATAGAGAGAGGGGGGGGGGGGGGGGGGGGGGTTGTACATGACATCGTCAGCATTCTGACTGTCCTCCCCAACTTGTGTTTAATGAATAGAAAAACTAGTACTAGTGGGGTTTTCTCCTCCAAAGCAACGTCCCTGAATTGGTTGAGACAGATTTCCTTATTTGTGAAGCCCAGGCTGTCAGTTTCAGTTCTACAAAAGCTAAACGACTCAAAGTCTCGTGAGGTTTTCAGAGTCAGCCTGCATGTCTGATGTTTCTAAATATATCTGTTTTTATCTCTGCTCTAATTCATAAAGGCAAGAACAGAAAAATATGAGGGATTTCTCAACCATGCCCAAACATCCACAGTGCAGAAAGATGTTGTTGTTTTTATTGTTGGGGCTACCAGAGCTAGACTAACATTGCTTGGACGAAACACTGTATATTTTCCTTTCAAAACAAGGGACTGCTGCTTTTCAACCCCTGTCAATTTGTAGTTGCATTTGAGTTGAAAGTGTGAGAACGTGGATGTGAGCGTCATCACTCTTTTCCATTTACTGTGGTTTTGTTTGTTTGGGATTTTAACAGTGAAAAGCTGTGAAATTAATGTGTTTGTCTTCTCCCCAACAGCCATCCTCAACCCCAAAAACCCAAAGGAACCAGCAAAGAACTTCAGCTTCGACTACTCTTACTGGTCACACACTACGGTATGTCCCCCCCACCCCCACCCAGCAGGTCTTCCTGGAAGTAAGAGCAGTTCTTTCTGTTCTGTTGCGTGTTGACATGTATACAGAATACCTTTGGTAATATTTCATATTGTTACATTCATTCACACAAACAAGCCTGCATATCTTCCTCCTAGCTTTCTATCTTTTCCCCAAAATGGCTGCCAACATAGCTGATTTTCATTTGGACAAAGCTATATTCTTTAACTAACAACCAAAACAAGCCATTTGTAGGGCTACATGTGTGTGACGATGTTGTGTGATCCATCGTAAAAGTGTTTTTATTTATTTATTGCTCCTTACAGATCGAAGACCCCTGCTTCGCCTCACAGACGCTTGTGTTCAATGACATCGGTAAAGAGATGCTGCAGCACGCCTTCGAAGGCTACAATGTCTGCATCTTCGCCTACGGCCAGACCGGAGCTGGCAAGTCCTACACCATGATGGGCAAGCAGGAGGATGGGCAGGAAGGAATCATTCCCCTGGTACGACCTCTGTGAACCACGGCATTGGCCCTAGAATGTTCGACTGTTAGTGTTCTAGATTGTTCACCTGTCTGTGTTCTAGAATGTTCACACGTCAGTGAGCTTACAGCATTCAGAAAAGGGTCATCTACCTTCCGATCTACTTCTGTTTGCTTCTCGTCTCTCTCTTTCCTTTCTTGACTGTAAAACAATGTCTCTTTGTGTGTTCTCAGCTCTGTGAAGATCTCTTTGAGAAGATCAATGACAGCAACAAAGGGGATCTGTCCTACTCCGTGGAGGTGAGTCCCACGTCCTCTCCTGGAGTCTGACTCCTCCTCCGCCTCTCTTTCCCACCCTCGGCGTCCCGATAAAACCCGTCCAGTGATGAGTCATCCCAGATACCTGGCAAAGCAGCGCCTCGCTGTTCTCTGATAATAGTAGCCCTCCATCATCCTCACATTAGTTGCCAGACTAAGACGGGGGAGAGGGAGGAGGAGGAGGGAGGGGTGTCCCTAGCAACGTTCTAGTAGAAGAACACCTCAGCCAGTCCCCTCATGTTTACTTAAAGCGGCATCAAATGAAAGTCTCTGAAACTCTAAAGACCAAACAGAGTAGGTGTGATTCAGTTTTAGATTCAGCAGGAGGCTGTTGGCTCACACAGCGGTTTCATAACTATGTTGCTCTTCAGTTTGGATCTGGCTCTCCCCCCCCCCCCCCCCCCCACTCCAGCTCAAATAACGATGGTAACATAATCATTTCTCAAACTACGATCCCCCCCCTAAAAACGAAATCAATGCCGGCGTAGCTTAACCAGTGTAGCTCCAGCCATGCTAGCCTGATCCTGACCAACAGTGTTCTAGAATGTTCACCTGTCCGGGTTTGTTCTCAGCCATTCAGTGTGATGTACCCCCGGTGTCCACTCCGATGCCCTAACGCTGTAATGCGATTGCTTCTAGGTCAGCTACATGGAGATCTACTGTGAGCGTGTGCGGGACTTACTCAACCCCAAGAACAAAGGGAACCTGCGGGTGCGAGAGCACCCCCTGCTGGGGCCCTACGTGGAGGACCTGTCCAAGCTGGCTGTCACCTCCTACACAGACATCGCTGACCTCATGGACGCCGGGAACAAGGCCAGGTTAGCTTCTGGAAGGGTCCAGTCATGAGGGGATGGAGTGGAGGGAGAAGGGATGGGGGGTGAGGATAGAGAGGGGAAGAGGGAGAGGAGAGGGGGGAAGAGGGAGAGGAGAGGATAGAAGAGGGAGAGGAGAGAAGGGGGGGGGGGAGGAGGGTGGAAGGGGAGAGGATCTTTGGTTCAAGGATGTTCTAGAACCATCCCAATCCCCAGTGCCTGAGGACATCCACAAGATCTCTATTGTCTAGGAGAATGATTGGTTCAGGAAAATTACATCTTAGTTTGTTTGTTGATGGGTTTAGTCCTACTTTAGAGTGTACGGCTGGTTTGGTGGAACTACAAACCGGTTGGTTGTTATTAGGGATGCTTGGCCTAGGTTAATTTTAGCTACACAGATTGAGGGTTTTCCCTTGGGATGTGTGTGTATAGTTGCTGTGTGTCAGTTAGGTGTGTGCCTCCTGAGTGCACAGTCTCGTGCTAAGGAGTGAACTCTGCCTTAATCTGCTGGGCTCTGCTGACTCAGAAGGCTTATTTGTGGAACTTGGCATGTAAGGCCCATCTCTCCCCAGTGTTGTATCCTCCTGGGCAGGCCATACGCCTGTTTGGTTGTGTGTGTGCCCTTGTCGGCATGGCCTACCTCTCCTCATATTAGTCTTGTGCCAGTCACCTCCATTCCGACTGCCACTAAGGCTTAGTCATGGAAGTGTCAATCAGAGAATTTCCTGTCAATGCGCTGTAAATGTTGTGGTAAGAAAGCTATAAGAAATCCTTGCTATTATAGACAATTTGATTTAATGTCCCCAGTATCGTGTGCGTTGTATATTTGGGGAATCGAATAATAGCCGTATTGCTAAGATCCATCATGTTTGTGGGGGACATTGAAGCGTTTATTACAAAAAGACTAGATTATTTGAACCAGTAGTATCAATATTCCCTCAGTCCTATCTCCTTCAGGAGACAAAACCCCTCTCTTAAATTAAACTTGGTTACGATCTTCGCGTGTGTGTGTGTAAACTCTGTTCAGGACGGTGGCGGCCACCAACATGAACGAGACCAGCAGCAGGTCCCACGCTGTGTTCACCATCGTCTTCACTCAGAAGAAACACGACAACGAGACGGAAGTGTCCACAGAAAAGGTTTGTGGAACCCAAACTTAAGTGTGCGTCCCACTTAGGCTGGGCCCTTTGCTTCACGGCTCTCTCCTCATTCAAGAGAGAGAGAAAGTAATCTCGGTTGGCCACGATAGCGATAACACATAATTGTCTTTGCACGTTCAGTGAGAATTTCTCACATAATTTCAGTGAGAAATAACATTCAGCTGGACCTGCATGTTATTTAATCCCTTCAGCACCCCCTCCTCATGCCCAGGCTTCTGTCTGCTATGTTGCTCTGGGCTGGTGGAGGTCTGGGGAAAGAAAAGGTCTTTTAGGATTCAGTTTCCTCTGCTTGTGGGGAGACACAAAGGAAACTCTTGTTATTGTTCACACAGGGCTATTGTTGTGCGATACTACATCCGATCTCACAGTGGAGACATTCCTTTGTTCAACAGTTGAAATTTGTATTTAAATTGCTCAGCATTCTTTTGTTTGCTCTCCCTGTCACTCACGTTCAAGTTTTAAAATGTATGTTGGGAACTGCTTTGAGCTAAAGCAGTCTAAAGATAAAGAGAATCGATAGTAGTGTCATCAGTCCTGTTGTCAAGCAGAGTTTGTGGGGTTCATATTAATGCTGTCTCTACTTTTTGTCTCAGGTCAGCAAAATCAGCCTGGTGGACTTGGCAGGCAGTGAGCGAGCTGACTCCACTGGGGCCACAGGGACCAGGTTAAAGGTAAGTTGACCGTGCTGCAACCAAGTTCAATCAGGTGATCCACTGGGTCACCAGCCACCGGGAATAGATATCTGTAGACATTCAGATTTTATAAAATAAAAAAAAATCTTTCAAAAAGTCATATCATTTTTTTGGGGACAGCCCAAATATGGTGTGGTCACACACATGATACACAATAGATAAATTTAGTTAGCTACAAAGTTAGCTGTGCATCACTGTTACCGTGGTTATCCCATCTTAAAAAAAGGATTGTTGTGTGTTCTGACGGATCTGTCGCTCTCTCAACCCTTTTTATCTTTGGGTTTCAGGAGGGGGCGAACATCAACAAGTCTCTGACCACGTTAGGGAAAGTCATATCTGCCCTGGCCGAGGTGGTGAGTACTGCTCATCTCCAGCTTCTTCATTCTCTCCTCCTTTTTGTCCCTCCCTCCCTTTCTCTGCAACCCTCCCCTGTCTGTTTCTTTTCTTCTCTCTCTCTCTTTCTCTCCTCCCCTTTCTATTCTCTCCCTCCCTCTCCTTTCAAGGAATGTGTGTTTGTAGCAGGGCATTCATAACGTTGTCTATCCTTCTGTTATCTCTCTCTCTCGTTCTCTCTTCCTGATAATGCTTGCCTACCCAGGATAACTGTACCAGCAAGGTAAATTCTTTAGAAGATCAACTATAACCGTCTAATCCACTTGAAGGCCCAAGGCTTTCATGCCTCCGTCCAAACTGACTCCATCTTTTTACATTACATTTACATGTAGTCATTTAGCAGACGCTCTTATATAGAGCGACTTAGAATAAGTACAGGGACATTCCCCCCGAGGCAAGTAGGGTGAAGTGCCTTGCCCAAGGACACAACGTAATTTTTTTGGGAACCGCCCGGGAATCGAATCAGCAACCTTCAGATTACTAGCCCGATTCCCTAACCGCTCAGCCACCTGACTCCATCTTTTTCAAGTCACAATTGTTTTTCTCGCCCTTCCATGCTTTAGGCTTTCATGTATTACGTGAGATGTAGAAAACATCAACTCTTCTCAGGCTTATTAAAAATACTTATAAAACGAAAATATAATTTGGCGCTGCTCCACAGAATATGAAGCCTCAGCTGTTTTAGCAGGAAAACATTCCATTCAGTCTCATTCCACATCTCTTCTGCTGTCGCCATGGGTTACCAATGAGTTACGGCACTCATGAATTATGACTGACTTGACCTCTTCTCTCTGGCTTCTAATATTCCTTAACCATTGTGTACTATTTTATATATATATTTATTTTACTGTAAATCTTTTAAAACCTCCATTGTTTTCTTTGTTTTCTGTTATTTTACATCCTGTACAGCACAGGGGCATAGCCAGAATAATATTTTTGGGTAGTCCTAGAAAAATATGAATAGGCATCTTTTCAGTTTTTTAACTTTGCGATGTGCACCCAGTGCATAATTTTTCTGAGATATTTTCGTTATTTTTTTATTTATTTTTTATGGCTACGCCCCTGGCGGTACAGCACTTTGGTCAACCGTGTTTGTTTTTAAACTAGCTCTATAAATAAATATTGATTGATTGATTGAAGTTCTGGTCTTAACGCCTGTTTTCCGTTGGTCGCAGAGCAAGAAGAAGAAGAAGTCTGACTTCATCCCGTACCGAGACTCGGTTCTGACCTGGTTGTTGAGGGAGAACCTGGGTAAGATGCTACAATTCACAGAAATGCATTTCCTGCATCTATTGTGAGAAATACATTACATTTCCATTTTAGCAGTCGCTTTTATCCAGAGCGATTTACAGTAAGTACAGGGACATTCCCCCCGAGGCAAGTAGGGTCAATTGCCTTGCCCAGGGACACGTTATTTTTCACGGCCGGGAATCAAACCGGCAACCTTTTGATTAATAGCCCAATTCCCTAACCGCTCAGCCATCTGAAATTAGGATGCAGGTGACACTAAGGTGACACTAATGTACGTGTGAACGGTTCGGCACCCCACATTTGTCCGCCTGCCTGACTGTGAAGACGAGAACATCCGTGGGGGGAGAGAAACAGGAAGTGATGTTACTGCCAGACTAGGAGATGCTGCTGTGGAAGCTAGCCGTACATCAAAGTAACTAGACAAGGGAGACCATCCCTTCTTCATCTCAGCTCTCAGGGATTCTGAAGTCGAGTGGATCCCATAGGTCTTAGTGCATATATATGTATTAATTCCCCTTGCAGCCATATCGCCGTGAACACATATTCCCATACGCTGCGGAATCAAATCATTCAAGATCAAACGGTGTATGGTCTGTTTGCTCGCTCGAAGCCTCACAGCTTGAAAATGTTTTTTTGTTTCGGGGCTTCACGGAAGTAAATTCCAATCGGAGACCTGTTCTGTAAGCACGCCGTTTCGGCTCAGTTAAGCCCCGTTTATTGATCCACCGTGTGCTGAAGACTGAGGGGAATGACCTTGGTGCTCTCCGGGTCACACGAATGACCCTCCGCTGACCCCGTCTCCCCAGGTGGAAACTCCCGGACGGCGATGGTGGCGGCGCTCAGTCCTGCCGACATCAACTATGACGAAACCCTCAGCACACTACGGTGAGTAGAGGTCAACTCACCTGAATAGAGGTCAACTCACCTGCCTGGCTTATCGTATTAATAATAGTATTTATGAAGGTCATTCAGCAGAGTCTTTTAACCAAGAGGGTGGGGGGGTGGGGGTTGGGGGGTGAACCTACAACCTCTTGATCTGAAGTCAAATGCTGTAACCACTGAGCTACATGATTTTCTGCCCTCTCGTTTAACCTGCAGTTATGCTGACCGGGCTAAGAACATCAAGTGTAACGCCGTGATCAATGAAGACCCCAACAACAAGCTGGTGCGCGATCTGAAGGACGAGGTGCAGCGACTGAAGGAGCTGCTTCAAGCTCAGGGCCTGGGCGATATCCTGGACAGTAAGTCAGCACGTCACAGCGCCCCCTGCCGTCACGGAGTCCACACAACAGACATTCCAGGAAACTTGTTCTCTTCCCTGGTGCCCACCACAAGCTATCTCTCTTTCGCTCTTTCTTGTCTAATTTCTGTAATTCTTTCATCCACCCATATCTGTGTCCATTACCTCTTTATTGGAAACGTTCTAAAGAAAATATGAACAGAAAACCAGAGTATTGAATTTATACATGCCGTGTAATTGGAATGGCATGACCTTTTAGATTGAGGATAAGTACCTAGTTTGCCACACATACACGGATGGATATCGCTCATTAAGTAAAATAGAGGCTTAACTCATTGTCACATTAATAACGTAATGTGCGATTAATCACTATTTACCTAGCTGATGCTTCTATCTAATTAGAATCTAATAACATTGCACTAATTTCAGTCATTTCGTCGCATCCTCATCATTGTCTCTTAGCGTTGAGAAATGCCTGTAAAAAAATGTTCCTCCCTGTACCATTTTTCTGGTACAGAATGACCTCTCACCCTCCTAATCTTCTCCTGATTCCCCTCAGTTGACTCTATGGGAGATGATTGCCCAGGAAGTGGAAGCAAATGTGTGTATTTGTGGCCTTGCATCACCTATCGCTTAATCCCAATTTTGCGCTTACTGACAGCTAATCATTGCTTTTCCCCCCATACTGTCCCTTGAATCAGCTTCCCCAGCATTGCATGTAAATGCACAAACAAAATGCTCGCGTTAAAAGATGGATTCCCTGACCGATAAGCATTGTAAAATGTGCTAATTCGGGTAGAGTTAGCATGTCATTAGCCTAGCATGCGCTTGAAGCTTGGTTTTCTTATTGATTTTAATGATGCGGGTGAGGTAGAATTGTTTGCAGGCTCACATCCTCATGAAAAGGATTCCCAACCTGTGGGCCGCGGCCCACTAGTTGTCCGCAAGGGTATGCAATTGGGCCGCCAAACCAATGAAAACTATAATATGAATGTATATGTACTGTTGGTAAATTATTCTTAAAATTCGTACAAAATTTAAACGACACTTTGTCTTAAATTCATAATGACCGAAACGCCACTAGTTACGCTTGGCACGTTGATGGTAGCCATTTTCGCATTAACTTGCATACGCCCACTAGGCACACATCACTTCCGCAGATTGCACAAGCCATGTCAACAACTTCTGGTAGCAAGTTACGTTCGTTCTTGCACACAAAATGCAGTTTTTTACAGGAGGTTCAGGTTATCTTCCCAAAATGACGATTAACGATGTATATAGGATTCTATGTTGCTGCCCCTTCAAGCAAGAGGAAAAAGGGGTTCAAATTGTTTTGAGCTACATCCACAATTATGAAGCTAAAGTTTATCGAACTCACACACTAAAATTGGCTATCACGACTAGCTACTTGCTAGGCTAGATATCCAATGCCGGATTTGAGCAGTAACGTTAAACTAAGTAGGCTAGCTAGCTAACCATTTCTAGCTGCTATAATGTACGTTCATTATCTGATTGTCACCTTTCTTGCCAGTCGTTAATGTTAACACATAAATAATTGTTTTGTCATATTTGTTCCCTATGGATAATGTCTTTCTCAGTTTCTAAACAAAATCAGGAAACTGGAGAGATCTCCGTGAGGGCGATCTGTTATCGGTCGATTTAAAAAAATTAAAACACGAAGCCGGACAATCTGAGTGTAGGGTTAAGAGAGAAATAGCCAATGGTTAACAACCTGATCTGGTTATTAAAAGTCACGTTTCTAACTTCACCGTAAGTTCTAGACCTGGCCTTGTGAAGGGATACTGTGTTGGGCCGCAAAAATATTTGAGCTATACAAGTGGGCCGCGAAGTTGAAAAGGTTGGAAATTGCTTAGAATATTATAACTAAAGGCCTGTGCACACTAAGGAAGAGAACTATATAGCCCAAAACGATTATTTTTCTCCAGCTGATGAACTATAAAACACTGACAACCATCCGAATTTAAAGCGCCCGCGCATTTGAAATGGAAGACAACGTTGCGGGAAGCAAATAGTCACGGTTGGTGTGGACGCAAATACAGTTATTGTCCTTGGTGTGAACGGGCCTTAACTCCTAACTCATCTGAATAATATGTCTGTCTTCCTCCTCTACAACCACATCATCTTTGTACTTTACCTGTCTCTCTGAAACCTCTCTTCTTTTCTTAACAATGAAGCTTGTGGTGTTTTTCTTTCACTTATAATCAATTGCAGGTGACAATATTCAAGACTTTAGATTGCAGCTACTATTTCAAACTGAAGCTTTGAGCAACAAGTGGAAAGGTGCATGCACTCACATTTCTTAGTAGCCAGCCTAGACTAGAGGTATAATATCTAGACGGTTTGTTAGCATTGAGTGGCTGTTGGTTGTTATGAAGTGGCTAGAGTTTGTTTTAGAGGTGTCCCTTCTCTACCCTCTCTCTAAATCTTCCCCCTCCTCTTCTACATGGTGTTTGTAGACCCTATCATAAGCTGCCCGGTAACTACACATTTTCTGTCTTCATTTTCTGTCTGAGACTGTCGATATTCGCCAAGCCACATTTGGCTCTGATGTACATTTTGAATGTACATCTGTTATCATAAAACGAAATGAACCTAGAGACTTACCCTGATGCCTCCCTAGTTTTATGAATTATAAATCATTAAAAAAGGACCAGCAGTAGAAGTTCAAGGAAATGTAAGCATCCAGACTTCTGCTCATCTTGGGAATATTCAGTCATCATTTTGCAAATTATTAATGTTCCATTAGTAGCTACTCAAGCCAAGGTTTTTTAGGATCTGCCTCATTTTGCTGTTCTTCGAGGTTAAGAGAGCACTCTCTCCTCACCTAAACTACTATTTTCTCAAAAGAAACCAACATTTAGGAAGGATTCTATGTCTCTGAGTGAGTGTGTGCATCATAACATTCATAAGCGTGTGTTTAAGGTTAAGTCAAAGTTTCACTCATTGTGGCTGAACCGTGGCAGCATGTGTCTCCATCACCTCCTCCTCACGCTGCCTGTCCTCCTCCTAGCCTCCTACTGGCCTCCTCCTAGCCTCCTACTGGCCTCCTCCTAGCCTCCTACTGGCCTCCTCCTAGCCTCCTACTGTCCTCCTCCTAGCCTCCTACTGTCCTCCTCCTCACGCTGCCTCCTAGCTTCGTGGTATCCCTCTAGCCTCCAATACCCTCCTAGCCTGCCTCCTCTCTCCCTTCTCTCAGTCCTTTCAATAAGAGCAGTTTTCACCCATGGATTTAATGTCCAAGTATGGCCTTTGTGTATCTTTCGCTCACCGGCCAAGAATACATTAGTTTATATGAAACCATTTCACGGATTTTGGCCATCAAAGATGTCTCAAACGGTACTTCTAATCCTAATATTATCTTCTGTTATAGACAGAACTCTCTATAAAATATATAGAAGGATAAAGATACCGTATAAGATACAAACGTACGACAAATCTGTAAACAGAAGTATTTCAATTTGAAGTTGCCTGTAGTGAAAACTGCCCTTCTGTGTTTAACTGTTCAGTTTAGTGGTTTCTTGTCGTAAACCTTTGATGTGCAACGTGTGTCTTACACTAGTCTTTCCTCCTCTCTCTCCCTCCCTCCCCATCTCTGTCCTCCCTATTTCATTATGTTGTCCTTTTACCCCCCTCCTTTTTTCCATCTTCTGCCTCTCCCTTGTTCCCGGCCCCTCCCTTCTCAATCTCCCTTTTCTCCTGCCTCCCCCCCCCCCCTTTCTCTCCCTTCTCTTCTCTTCGCTCAGACCTAAAAGACATACACAACAATAAGCATAGATACTTACTATCCTCAGAGAACCAACGCCCTGGCCATTTCTCCACAGCCCCTATTGGCTCCCTGACTGCCTCCCCATCCTCTGGCTCGCTGTGCAGCCAGGTGGGCCTGCAGTCTGTCACCAGCATCCAGGAGCGCATCATGTCCACGCCTGGAGGAGAAGAGGCCATCGAGAGACTCAAGGTACGAGCGTGTTACCCGTTAGTCGCCGCGGCAGCGACCCCCCCCCCCAGTGGTGTAGTCGTGGAGACCTGAAGAACTCTCACATTTGGATTCAGACAACTTTATTGATGCAATACATTGCATCGGTGGTGTAGTGGAGAATACACCACCTCCTCATAGAATACTCTCATAGGAAATTTGGGAACTGGTAGTAAAGAAGTGTGTAACACTGTGGCTATGAAAACATGGGTGTGCTCCGGTTTACCCTGCCAGTCTCCCAATCACCCTCAGGTAAAACATAGTATCCCATATCCATCCATCCATTTTACTTTCCACCCTGTTCTTAAAGTAAATTTTGGCCCCACTTGTTCACAGCTGCAAGTTATGCAGAGTAGTGCTCAGGACTCTAAATTAATGTTGTCCTGTCGTCCCAGTGACGATGAAAAAGATGTCTGGGACAGTTCAACACAGACTAGATGTTTGAGACAGTTCAACACAGACTAGATGTTTGAGACAGTTCAACACAGACTAGATGTTTGAGACAGTTCAACACAGACTAGATGTCTGGGACAGTTCAACACAGACTAGATGTCTGGGACAGTTCAACACAGACTAGATGTGTGGGACAGTTCAACACAGACTAGATGTTTGAGACAGTTCAACACAGACTAGATGTCTGGGACAGTTCAACACAGACTAGATGTCTGGGACAGTTCAACACAGACTAGATGTCTGGGACAGTTTGGGACGACTGCGGGACGATAGACCATAACAATATAAAATGCACACACCAGTGGTTCAACACATTTAAACACAAGGCGGCTGAAACATATTTACATTTAGTCATTTAGCAGACGCTCTTATCCAGAGCGACTTACAGTAAGTACAGGGACATTCTCCCCGAGGCAAGTAGGGTGAAGTGCCTTGCCCAAGGACACAACGTCATTTGGCATGACCGGAAATCGAACTGGCAACCTTCGGATTACTAGCCCGATTCCCTCACCGCTCAGCCACCTGACTCCCATATAATCACGTTTAGCTCTAGGTTAAAATTCCCTTAACTTCCATAGACTATGATAAATGTATTCACATTACAAGCGCTGCTATGTGTTATGCGCTGCTCCACAATGCGAGGTCGCGTTTCATCAAAAAGTGACATCATGAGGAAACTAGCTAGCTACCAGCTGATATTAATTCCAACCTGCTAGCAAGCTTAGTTTTTGGACCTCTGTATTTTTCAAACCCTGCATACGCCCATGACCACAGCCACTGCCAAAAATAAAAAATAAAAAAATATTTTCACACAGGAGAGGAGATAACCGAGAAGCCTAAAACGGAGTACAGTAAAGCAGAGTACTATATATTACAGTAGAGTCCTCATCAAGTACTCGTCAATGATGCAAACCTATTTTAGAAAAATAATCGCTAATATATTTTCAACTTTTCGAAATGTTTTGTAGAAAATATTTTTTAAACCTTTTTTTCACATTGTTTTTTCCCCTCCCAAAAAATTGACAATAATATAAAATAAATTTTCAACATTTAAATACTTTCTTCCCAAAACCTTTAGAAACTTTTTTTTTTTTCTACAGCCACACCAAGAATTGTATAATCCACACCATGAAACAAGCAGGAAAACTGTGTATTCTATTGTGTATATATTCACATTGAAATTTTGACATTGATTTGAGCCCCACGACTATGGATTTCTTAAATAGTGTTGCAAATTACCTAGACGCATGTCAGAATGTCAATATGCAAAAACACAAGAATTTACATTTTGGGACAGGTCAAGTTCAGTTTGGGACGGTTCATTTGCACTTTGGGACGTTACTGGGACAGTGCTCCTGTTAAGATATATAAAATGTAATCTATATAATATATTCAGGTTTTTTAAAGGAAGTGAATGGCTTTCTGTTCTCGCATCTAGATGCTCTAACGCTATCAGAATATCCTAATCTAACGCTATCAGAATAGACTATTATAAAGCTTTATTACGTTGTATTATTATCACTAGCATGCTTTCTCACTATTTCTCTCTCACACACACACTCACACACACTCTCACACACTCACATCCTCTCACGCTGTTGATGAGGGAGCAAATAGGGTGGTAACTCGCAGCCAGTTTCCATGGCTACCGTGGTGCCCAGTCTATCTTGTCATCCAATGACGTCAGGAATCGACGCAGATAGGGAGGAAATTGAACAAAAATAGACCTTGTCTCTGTGGCTATTAAGCATAAGGCTTAAGAATATCCTCCGTTACGCACCACCTTTTGAATCCCAGCAGTTAAATATATACACACAATTCTTTGATGCATTGTCCATTATTTACATTATTTACATTCATCCAACCAGCAGTGTTGGGAACTTTCAATGTTGTGTTTCACTCAAACAAAGTAACGCTTTATTTTGTGTTGTCAGAGAGGAAAGGGTATTTTCTGTAAAATCTCCTGGTCTTCCTATCCTCTGACGCAGGACGACCAGGGTCGTATTCATGTCAACTTGGGTCAGGTTAACCATTATTGACAGTATTACACAATAACAACAAGTTAAGAAGAACTAATCCAATATCTCCTGCATACTTCAACATCAATCCAATCTAACACAACTCGTATCAGGACATCAGTCACGAGCACGATCTTCCCCTCGAGTCAGAGACCACGTCCACATCCAGAACAGCAGATGGGCAGATTCTTAACCCCTCACTCGGCCAGGAGAACAGCTTAGTGCTCGTGCATCCGGCATGCTCTGACAGATGGTCAGCAGGGGACACTCTACTTGAGGACAATGTCAGATTATCAGAAGAGGAGGAGGGAACGCACTGAATACTCTTGTTTCCGGTGTTTCCTTCAGTGTTGACACTGTGGCCTGTGTGTGGGACACATTGCTTTCATGCTAATGCTAATGCTAACACTAATGTTACGCTGACCCTGCTGCTAGGGGACCTTGTATCAAAACTAAAGCACAAGTATCACAGTCCTGATAGTATAACGTTAGCACATGTCATTATTTTTTCAATGCAATATGAATATTGATGTGTGTGTGTGTGTGTGTGTATATAAATATAGTTATTTAAGGACATTTATGAATTTATGCATTTATGACATTTACTTACTGTTTCAAACGTCTTTTTCCAGGAATCAGAGAAGATCATTGCAGAGCTCAACGAGACCTGGGAGGAGAAGCTGAGGAAGACCGAGGCGATCCGCATGGAGAGGTCAGTATGGAGGGTTAGGGTACGGGGTCAAAGTTGAGGGGTCAGTATGGAGGGTTAGGGTACGGGGTCAAAGTTGAGGGGTCAGTATGGAGGGTTAAGGTACAGGGTCAAAGTTGAGGGGTCACTACAAGATCCTTCAATCTACATAGGAACCTGTATATATACCTATACTATATACTGTACCTCCATGACGGTGCATACCACTATAATACTACCACACAGCATACCTAAATTTTAGTCCCTGCTACACACCAGGTGACAATCTTAGTCCCTGCTACACGCCAGGTGACGTCTGTTTTCCCGCCAGAAACCTCGTCTTTACCTGTCGTCAGATACGCTGTGGCACCTTAGTACGGCAGCTGACACCACAGTCACGCCGGACATTACACCCTGCCCTCTAATCCTAGTCCGCACTGTTTAGCTGGGAGCTGTCACAGGTTTAAATGTTGGGTTTAGTGTCGGAGGGCTTGAAGCGATGACACGGTTCTGGGACTGCAGGGCTGTGTTATGGTTACGTTAAACGGGCCGTCACGTTCGTTGTGACTCTAATCTAAATGTTTCTGGTCTCCCTCCTCAGAGAGGCCCTGCTGGCGGAGATGGGCGTGGCCATACGCGAAGACGGAGGCACTCTGGGAGTTTTCTCTCCTAAAAAGGTAAAACCCTGGCAGAGTCTAGACAGGGAACATCCCTGACACTCAAACACACACCCACATATACTCACACACACACACATAAGTGATCTGTTTCTGTTTAGACTTCTCCTGCCGTCTCCATGGTTTCCTCATCCACCCTGTGCAGGTTCAGTCTCTGGGAGATGCATTCTGTCTGGCTCCTCCACACACTTTTAATCATTTACATTTTATTTCCTTTTATTTCCTTTCCTTCGATCCCTCTCCCCTGATCTGTCTGCTACTTCCTCTCCATGATTACACTCAGCTACAACCAGACATGCCAGCGTCCTTATTGGACGAGCAGTTCGATAGTTTCCCAACCAAGAAGGTTTGTTGAATCACATGGTGATGCGATGAATCCGCCCACTCCCCCCCTCTCTCTCCACTTAGAGATGACCCCCAAGTGCAGCTACAAGACCCCTTTTGGTCCCATAACCCAGCCGTTTTGTAGAGATTGTTAATTGTTAGGAATGAGCCTTGTTTGTTTCCGTAGTTCCTCGTAGTCGTGAGTGTTGTCATGACAATCCTCTCAGCAGAGAGACACGATGTAGCGACACTGAATCGTGACAAACGGAACCTCCACAGCGATTGTCACGTTTTATGACAGCACACCTTCTCCGTAACCTAGTTACAGAGACTTCCATTAAATCCCGCCGTTCCCACGACTGTTAAGGACAGTGTTGCTGTGACATGGAACACCTCGTGGACCCTGGTCTGACTTCCAGTGTCACTTCCTGTTTCTCTGCTCCCTCCTCCCTCCAGTCCACTGCTAGAGAGAGAGTTGAAAAGGACTGTAGTGGGTGCTCCCCCGCCTCCCCCCTTCCTGATTAGCTTCCCCCGCAGTAGCAGCGTCACAGCGCCAAGAATAAAAAAAGAACAAGAAGTACGTCAAAACGATTTTGTCAGATCGAGCCACGACTGAGGAGGAGGGAAATTTGGCATTTAGTACTTCTGGCTTCTGTAAATGTACTAGGGTGAATATTGTTAAAGTGTGCTTAAGCTTAAAACTTCTATGAATGCAACAATCTCTGTCTTCTGTGTGTGTGCATGTTGATTATCTCGAAAATCAGGCACCTTTATGAAGTTGAAAATCGGCCTGTGTATTGCTCAAGACCCAAGTAATATTTGATAAAGTGTCCCGCTTTAACAAGTATTCACCCTATATAGCTGTCTATCAAGATGTTAACTTCAGGAACTGGTGAATTTTTAGCCAACCTCTAAATGCTTCCCTCCACAACTGCTAGTTTTTTTCCTTCATTGCATGGTCTTTCATTTCACTCATTCCCTTTTTCCTTCATTCACTTTCTCTCCTTTCATCTGCCGCCTCTCCATCGGTTAGCTATTCGTAAAGAGGCCTTGTGATCTCTTTGCAGACTTAAATGGGGTCTTTTCACCAAAGAAGGTTGGTTGTTTAGCAGACAGTGTTTTGAACTTAGACACTAGATGTGTAATGAGTTTAGTCATTTTAGAGTTTAATACCCTTTCATTAACTTGATGTCTTAATGAGTGAATGTAATTGTGTTAAAATGTGTTTCCGGCACTCTCTCTAGGATCATTTGATTAAACAAACAACAGCTGAGAGTTTATGGACGTCGTAAGAATGGATTTTGCGTAATTTTTGTAGAAAAAAATTAAATTAAATCTCGATTTCCCCATCTTGTTTAGACTCCTCACCTGGTGAACCTGAACGAGGACCCCCTGATGTCGGAATGTCTGCTGTACTACATCAAAGACGGAATCACCAGGTAACCGTGGTAGCCGTGAAGCACTGACACCCTTCTCTCCAACAGTCTACGAGGTGCTAGAAAAACTTCCAGTAATTCCTTAGGGAGCCCAAACTCTCCTCCTTTTATATCCCGCCAGAGGGTCTTTATGAAATCACGCAAAGGTGGCAGACCATCTGGCTTTGATCATTAGGGAGTTTCTTCTTCTTACATCGATCTGCTTTCCCTGCCTGCCCTCCCCTGCCCCCTCTGTGTCGTCTTGCTGTTAAGTATCGAGTTACCTGATTGGCCGCAGGTGACGTCGATGAGAGACAGGAGCCGAGATGAAAGGTGTGGCTCTGGGGGGGTTCTCTGAAGTGGTGCCTCGTGTCGCTAGCAGGGCGTATAAAACACTCAGCCAGATCCCCAGGGAGGACCTGTCTACTTGACTAAAATGGCCGCCGAGAAGGCTAGAGTGTCGGGAGGGGAGCTTCACTCTCTCTAAAATGGCCGCCGTCAAGACGAGGAGGCGAGGGTGGTGGAGGGTCTTCTCTCTCTCTCTCTCTCTAAAATGGCAGCCGAGAAGGCCAGAGTGTCGGGAGGGGAGCTTCACTCTCTCTAAAATGGCCGCCGTCAAGATGAGGAGGCGAGGGTGGTGGAGGGTCTTCTCTCTCTCTCTCTCTCTCTAAAATGGCTTCCCTCCCTCGTGCTTGCAGGGTGGGCCAGGCGGACGCTGAGAGGCGGCAGGACATCGTCCTGAGTGGAGCCCACATCAAGGAGGAGCACTGCATCTTCTGCAGCGAGAAGAACGCCAACGGTCATGGTGAGTAGCGCCGTGAACCAGACGAGCTCGGTCGCCGTGAACCAGACGAGCTCGGTCTCCGTGAACCAGACGAGCTTGGCCGCCGTGGTCGCATGCGTGCGCATGCGCCATGAATAGAGTGCATTGGTGTCAACGATGTCAATTACTCTTTAGCACTTCCATCCATCCACTCAGAAATGCAGCGTTCACTGCTGCCTTGGCCTAATGCCGTAGATTCTACAAGAGATACCTTTCGATCGATCACTAAAAGGACTACAGACTGACAAACTGTCAGTCTGTAGTCCTTTTAGTTAATTCGATGTTTTAGAGCTTTGTGAATTGGAGTGGGTTTTGCAGGTTGGCATGGATGAATCCAAAGTGGTGTTTTTTTCTTCAGTTTAAGGATGTTTGTGTGTGTGTGTGTGTGTGTCTTTGTCTCCGTAGTCGTCGTCATGTTGGTGCCCTGCGAGGGGTCGGAAACCTACGTTAACGGCAAGCGTGTCGGGGCTTCGGTTCAACTGCGTTCAGGTGTGTATCCCTTCGGATGTTCCTTTTAAAGTATATTTCAAGTTTAGGTCAACTTTGGGTTTAGTTGTATTTAAGTTTAAAATCCACATTTTATCCGTGAATCCTACTTTGCTCCATCCTCCTGTTGACTGGTTTTCCCGCTTTTTATCTCGTCACAGGAAATCGCATCATAATGGGTAAGAACCACGTGTTCCGCTTCAACCACCCGGAGCAGGCGCGTGCGGAGCGGGAAAAGACCCCGTCGGCCGAGACCCCGGTGGAGCCAGTGGACTGGACCTTCGCCCAGCGAGAGCTTCTGGAGAAGCAGGGAATCGACATGAAGCAGGAGATGGAGAAAAGGTAGATGTCTCTGACGCTGGAGCCCTTAACACTGTCACATTAAATTACATAAAAAATTAATATAATAATTTGACTGACCCGGTGATGCAAATGGATAGGTGGGTGTTGTGGACAAAATGGCTGTTTTTTGTTTTTTTATATATCAGATGTCAGGTGGATGGTCTACAGACCCCAAGAGACAAGAAAGTTTGACTTTTGAGTCAGTTTGAAGGTTAAATTAGTTAAGGTTAAAGTTGGTCAAATTCTGACTTATAAACTGGTAATGAATTGCATTGAAACATATCGTACCAAACTGACAAAAATAAAATACCTGGATAGTGGGTATATTGTATTACTTTCCTTGCAAAGGGGACACATTCTCCTGTTCATCGATCCATCTATCTATCTAATTAAAACCTCTATGTGCCATTTGTCTAGACTGACTGAGATGGAGATCTTGTACAAGAAAGAGAAGGAGGAAGCAGACCAGCTTCTGGAGCAGCAAAGACTGGTAGGTGCTCGTTTATCTAGAATTATAGAATAGTCTGCGCCTTAAGATTCTAGAACAGTCCACCCTCTAAGATTCTAGAATAGTCCACTGACACACCCCCTAAGATTCTAGAATAGTCCTCAGTCACCCTCCAAGATTCTAGAATCACAACACTTGTCTTAGAGGATTGGAACACCATATAGGGTTGACCTTAGGGGTTGTTTTTGGGACAGTGTATTTGTATTATTGATTATTTTAGTAACTTTGATATCCTAAAGTTAATAGCCATTCAAGTTGTTTTCGTGTATTGGGATACAAAATGTTAAAGCATGGTTCTCCAATGGTTAGATCTAGCCTCCATACCAAGAGTAGCTAGTTTAGGTGTTGAGGGGCCTTTGTTTCTCGCTTGCTCCGTTAAAGTCTGACTAGCACTAATTTCTC
Organism: Osmerus mordax; assembly: GCF_038355195.1. Classification (NCBI taxonomy): domain Eukaryota; kingdom Metazoa; phylum Chordata; class Actinopteri; order Osmeriformes; family Osmeridae; genus Osmerus; species Osmerus mordax. Next base: position 19,817,381 of record NC_090056.1, on the reverse strand, counting down.
ACAATGAGCTCTTACACTTTCGAGACACTTCAGGTGTGTGTGTGTGTGTGTGTGTGTGTGTGTGACTGTGTGTGTGACTGTGTGTGTCTGTTTGTGAGGAGCACTTTTACTCTTAGCGCATGACTGTTTTTCTTGCATGGAGGTTTGAAATCTTCTTCACCCAGTTCTACATAGAGAAAGATCATTTACCTCATGATTTCCTATTCCTGATTCTGACGACAGCGATTTGAATCAGAAAGAATTAAATTGTGAAACTTCCTCCCGCTTCTAAATTCCTATTTTCCCTGTTCCCACGTTCCCTTCTAGACGTAACTGAACCCTGCAAAACAGCACTTGTAAGAGCAGAATGTGAAATAAAAGGTTGATTTCAGATTGAATTCATCCACTTTTATCAACTCCCAAGTCCTGACAACAAAATTGGCTCGTCATAAAAAAAAGAAAGTAATTGACTGAGTCAGGGTTCTATTTAGGGTGAAAGGTTGCTGCTTTTGCATGGTTTAGCATGTTTTCTTAACTCATCCAATGCAGGCCACAGACTAAGTTACCGTGATTTTCTGTTGAAATGGTCAATGTTATGGCGCCTGTTGATTTGCTTGGTTTAGATTCTTACTCTAGTTTCCTGCCCTGTTGTGTCTTGAGTAATCAGCTCTTCAATGCAGTTGCTGGTCATGTACAATGCATTGTAATAACTAAGATACCTTGCTGTAGTTTTAATTTTTTTCCCGACGGATAGCGACAATGTGGTTTCTCATTGACTTCTTTGGCGACCTCTCTCTGCTAGCCTCACCTGTGCTGATGTCACGCACTCAGGATTTGCTCCTGGTGCAGTCAGTCAGTCAGTCACAAAAGGCTTTATATTCTCAGGTGATTTAAATGTAGGATAAACTCTCACTCACCTCATACAAAAGCATGTCACCTCATGTCCCTATTTCAGTCACAAACATCCAGTCATCCTATGACCTTTGAAGACTCTGTTCCCTGAGGATGTAGAACAACAAAATCCTGACGAGCATTCTAGAATGTGCGTTGCGAAGCAAAAATATGCAGAATTTCTTTGGAATGTTGGATTTTTTTTTTTTTACCCCCACGGACATCGACCATTGACCAGTGGCCAAGTGAACCATCTTAGTCCAGAGTCTTTCATCTTTTGCAACTGGTTGTGATCTGTAATGTACCTTGTCTGCCAAAATGAGAAACTGCATTTTATTCTAACATCTTTCTCGTGTAGTGGATTAACACTTTAACCTCCTTTCTGCCTGTCATCTCTGTCTACTGGCTTTCCTCTAAAACTGCAAGACCACTTCTGTCTCTAACCTACTGCTAACACTAGAGCAACTTTTCCATGGACTTCGAGTGGGAAATTGCTTCAAAATTCAGCTGCTTTTCTGCATGCCTCGCAGCATGTTTGGGATCCAGCTATCAAGTGCCCAAATGATTTAAAATTAATGAAGAGGAGGAATTGGGATGTGTGTCAGAGGAACCTAGATCAACACCTGTCCCCTTTTCTGTTGATATTTTGTTTCTAATCATGATAGTCATGCTTTATCATTTTAATATCAATATGCAACATTTGGAATAGTACCAGCCTAGATGTCCCTATTTGGTTAATTTTATTATTTCTAACTTAAGATGGGGAACATCGTCAAATGAGAGTTTTTGCATCAGTGAAACATTCACTAAACACACATTTACACAGCATTAGAATAAACCTATCAGTAACTGTCAGGGTATCGGAAAACATAAAATGAAAGTCAATGAAAGCCACTGTCAGTATCATTTAATTTAATGTTTCGTCCAAGGATTCAATTCCACCTTGGATTTATACTTGTGGGATTCAAGACTGCATGTTCATCATACATCATTATGTAGAATAATGATATATGTTCCAGAAATTGTTTTTATCATAATTTTGTATCACTATAAAATGGTTGTAATCCCAAAATAAATGAATCGGAAGTCTGTTATGTTAGCCGCGATTGAAACACCCAATAATTCAAAGCTTGACTATCAGTTCCCATGTTGCATATTCATACCTGTATCCATCTTTTTAAAAAAGCCATCCTTCCTCTTTTAATTTCCCCATTTTAATTTCTCCCATTTTGTTGGGAACCTTTTTGGTTCGTGTCCTGTTTTTTCCCCCCCCCATCAAGGACGGAGACTCTGATAGTGGGGATGACTCAGATAAGCGGTCTTGTGAGGAGAGCTGGAGACTGATCACCTCCCTGAGAGAAAAACTGCCTCCCAGCAAGATGCAAACCATAGTCAAAAAGTGCGGTTTACCCAGCAGCGGAAAAAGACGAGAGCCAATCAAAATGTACCAGATCCCCCAGCGCCGCCGGATCACCAAAGACTCCAAGTGGGTCACCATCTCCGACCTGAAGATCCAGGCGGTGAAGGAGATCTGCTACGAGGTGGCGTTGAACGACTTCCGTCAGTCGCGGCAGGAGATCGAGGCGCTGGCCATCGTCAAGATGAAGGAGCTCTGCGAGAGCTACAGCAAGAAGGACCCCAACGAACGCGACTCATGGCGAGCGGTCGCGCGGGACGTGTGGGACACCGTCGGGGTCGGGGACGAACGCATCGAGGACGTCGTCCCCAGCGGGCCCCGGGGGGGCGGAGGGGGCGGGGGAGGAGGCGGGGGAGGGGTGGCCGACATGGATGACCTCAAGGTCCACATAGACAAGCTGGAGGACATCCTGGACGAGGTGAAGAAGCAGAACAACATTAAGGACGTGGAGATCCGCGCCCTCAGAAACAAAATGGTGAAGATGGAGAAGGTGCTTCCCCTCATCGCCTCGGAGGCCCCCGACTCCAAGTCCCCTGGCGCCAGCCCCCCCGGCAGCACCGCACGGACCCCCAGCCCCAGAGAAGGCAGGCCCCCCTTGGCGGATGGAGGTGAAAGCGAGCACCCAGAGCATCAAATGGCTGGGGGGGAGGAGGGCTCCACCCTGCGACGGGGCCACATGCGGTGGATGCGTCAGGAGCAGGTGCGTCTGAAGAACCTCCAGCAGCAGGAGATCTCCAAGCAGCTCCGCAGGCAGAACGGCCCCCATCGCTTCATCCCCCCCGAGGACCGCAAGCTCCGCTTCCCTTTCCGGAGCAACCCCACTCACCGCAACTCCTGGAGCCCCGGCACACACATCATCATCACCGACCAGCAGGTCATAGAGCTGAAGGTGCCCAAAGAGGCCGTGGAGGAGGAGGAGGGCGGCCAGGACCAGGCGGAGGAGGGGGGCGGAGAGTCCAGAGAGAGGCCGCCCCCTCCCGTGGTCCAGATTTCCCCTCCGTTGCCAAGCCCGGTCGTACTACGCCGGAGCAAAGACCTAGAGCAAGGCCAGGGTCCGAGGCAGGGCCAAGGCCAGGGCCAGAGACACAACCATAGGAACAACAACCACCACCAGCAACAACAACCCTTTGAGCGAGGCCGCAGCAACTCCTTCAACCACCGCCAGAGACCCTCCGGCTCCATGGAGTCTCTGCAGCAGCCTGACAACAGGAGGCATTCTCAGGGCTTCCACGCGCCCCGCCACTACCAAAACCAGGCTCCGCAGCCCCACCCATACCCCCACCCTCACCCTTACCCCCAACCCCAGCCCTACCAACCCTGCCACTACAACACCATGCCCTATCCAGATGCCGGCTTCTCTAGTCATCAGCAACGGTACCACCAAACTGACCATCCCAACCACCAAACCAGCTTTCAGGCCCCACCTAGAATGCGCAGACAGCTGTCCGCTCCTAACCTGAAGGCTAGCAGAGAGACGGCTGTGTAGATGTGGGACCTTGTGGAAGGGGGGGCGGGGCGGGGGGGGTATGCGAATGTACTTGGAGCAGACAAACACATTACAGATCACAACAAGCTCCAAATCATTTTGGTCCACATTGAGTCAAAACAGCTAGAACTGAGACGGTTTGTTGTTGGTTGATCCAAAACTTGTAATTGTGTGACAAGGAGAGGATAGTTGATTTTCATCATCCGTTTGATTGATGCCAGTGTGTCAGGTGCGTTGCACTGTTTGTCAACACTTTGGGAGGGCTGTCGGGAAGCCATTGAAGCCAACGGTGGAAGGAGGAGAAGTCCATACATCTTCACATATTCACAATGTTCACAGTTTTACACAGATCATCATTTGTTTGTTTGCCAAATCCTCATTGTGGCTTTTCATCCTGTGTTTACATTTTTGGTTATGCAGTATTGGCTCATTTACAACGTTTAATCTGCCACTTGGATGAGAGACCTATGAAGTGCTAAACTGTCGTTCACATTTTGTTTTATGTGTAACAATTGTACTATCGAGTTTTAAGGTAGGATATCCCTGAATTGGTATAACATCCGAAAATATGGTGACACATAATGCACAAAACAATCTCATCATAACTTTACCTGCCATAGGAAAACGTGTCCGTTTTTGAAAAAAATATTTTATGTTTTTAGAATATTCATTTATCATAAAAACCATTGATTCACACTATATGGCCTTTTGAAAGCAAAGATACTGAATGATTGGTACAGATTTCAAAAGACTGTCTTAATGGTTCGCTAACATTAGCATTTCCCTACAACACCCCTCTCTCTCTCTCTCTCTCTCTCTCTCTCTCTCTCTCTCTCCCTTTTCAATCCCTTTTGACCTGGTTTCTAACCCCTGCATACAGAGAGCCTGCTAACTGAAGAACCAAAATTACCATAAAATCTGCCATTAATGAAAACTAACTCAATTAACTTGGGGAGCTGCAAAAATGCAAATTCTATCCAATTTTTCTTGCCTAGCCAGTAATTTCAAGCTTTTACATGTAAAAGACCAGAGAGATGCCCCCTCTCATCTATGACCTCAACAGTGCTGCACTTCCTCAAGTCTGTGGATAAGCTGATTTCAAACTTCTCGTGGACAAACTGCAACTTTGGCGGTGGTTCACTCATGGATGTGAGAAATGTAGACGTCGCTTGTTCCGAACCTCTTTGTTCTAACACTAGCGCACACAGTTTACTGCCCCTCTGTTCCCACGGGGCTGTGTCGCAGTTCTCCTTGGGAGTCCTCTGAATCTATTAGAATTGCATTTATTATTTCATGGTTCACCGAGTTTGTGCACAAAACACAGTTCCTTAGGAGAGAGTCCAGCAGAGTGTTGCTATGGTTTCAGAAGTCTCACCCGAAAGAATCCTTGGAAGGAAAACAGAGTATTTGAGGTCTTTGCATATTTCAAGTGATTTATCCATTCAACATTTTTTTTTAGAAGTGACGTTACAGTAGTTGTTCGATTCTTCCTGTCGATTTAAGAATCTGTTGGTGCCAGCATTCGTGTTAATCATTGAGTAAGCAGTTTCTGAACCTTAAAGCTGGACTATACTTATGTGAAGACACTGCCTCGCTGTTTTGCATCAAACAAAGTGGGAAGTCGTGTCTGCCTTATGATCCTGGCTGCTTGCATCAAGTACTGTAGCTTTAACAAAACCCTGTGACTAATAAAACAGCACAGTTATAAGATAGTGTTTCTGGTGCAAAAACTGAATGATTTAAATGTTTGGAGAAAAATATTGGGTATCTTATGAACATTGGAGAGTTAATCGAGAGAATAACAATCAGTGCTTAGAATGTACAGTTTATGCTAGAGTGTCTGTTCTGCCTTACCGCGTTATAAACCAAATGAGAATCATGAATATAATATCTTCTATCTGTGCATTTCGCTTCATTTTAAACAGCTAGTGCCTGTAAGACTATCTTTGCATGCCTTAGACCAGATGTGTTTCCGCTACAATACATGCTTCAGTATAGAATGTTAATTAAACTATGTACTGGTGCCACTACACATTTTACTTTCAGGAGAGCTGGAAAAATATGCAAAATTATATGAATGGACAATGTACAGAGTATACTGTTCTTTTGAGAAACAAATTACATATATATGAATTTTATGTCAGGTCTAAGATCTTTAGTGAGTGTTTCAGTGTCAGTCTAATATCTGGAATCTGTGCCTTGCTAGGCAGTGTAAACCACCTTGTGTTGCCTTGTAAGTGGCTGAATCAAGCACCTTGTGCAAATATATATGAACTTTTTGTTGTTTACTGGTTTATCTAGGATATAATGAATCACTTTGTGTTGCTGGAAATCGATTTTCAAAGTATGACTGAAATAAAAATGACATGTTCAAAATGCAGCTACAGCTGTTTAACTGGTACCCATCTCATTGTTTGATTTAAAAAATATATACCTCAAATCATATCCTTTCCTTAAAGTTGATCAATTTGAACCAGTAATAATTAGATAAGATTGAAACATTTGATCATTATCTAGGTTCTCAATATGGTAGACTGAATGTAATTCAAACTTTATTGAAAAAGACAGGGAAAAATATATAATTCTGCATTGCCTGTTATTTTATAAACATCATCATTGATCATTTTGTTTTCATCCCATCGTTGTATTGAGTTACCACAAACTTTAGTATAGTTTAGCCGTGATAGAAGAAAAGATGGTCCTCGTACATTAAGACTGTGTTTCCCCTGAGCCGAAAGGGCAGAGGGGTGGAAAGAGTTAATGATGTGAAAGGCTGCATTGTCCATCCAGAAGACCCTGAACAAACAGGATGAGGTCACTGGCAGAACTGTCTGCTGTGAGTCCTGCTTTCACGCTCCCCTCAGTGGAGTACTCTGCAGTCACCTCCCTCCAGTCTGGTGAAATGAGCCGTCACATAGTTTTGACCACTTTAGTCATTATTTGGCAGCGCGGACATCAGCAGTGTCGTGGCTATAAAGATTAGATACGGTTGTGCCCTCGTTGATGCTTTTTAATTTTAAGCTGTTTTGATAACTTTCATTTTCTAATTTGCACATTTATGTCAGGGAAGTGACCCTGTGCGCTGAACTCCCATTGAACCCCCTCTCTCTCTCTCTCTCTCTCTCTCTCCTCTCTCTCTCTCTCTCTCTCTCTCTCTCTCTCTCTCTCTCTCTCTCTCTCTCTCTCTCTCTCTCTCTCTCTCTCTCTCTCTCTCTCTCTCTCTCTCTCTCTCTCTCTCTCTCTCTCTCTCTCTCCTCTCTCTCTCTCTCTCTCTCTCTCTCTCTCTCTCTCACACACACTCACACTCACACTCAGCCTAGTACAGAAGTAGTAGCTTGAATGGCTGACGTTGTTGTTGTTGTTCTGGTGATTCAGGCTAGGCTAGGCTAACTCCTCCTATAGTCCTGTCTGTTGACAGGCAGTGTCCACTGTCTCCTGGTGATCTAGGCTAGGCTAACTCCTCCTATAGTCCTGTCTGTTGACAGGCAGTGTCCACTGTCTCCTTCTGGTGATTCCGGCTAGGCTATCTCCTCCTATAGTCCTGTCTGTTGACAGGCAGTGTCCACTGTTTCCTGGTGCTCTAGCATAGGCTATCTCCTCCTATAGTCCTGTCTGTTGACAGGCAGTGTCCACTGTCTCCTGGTGATCTAGGCTAGGCTAACTCCTCCTATAGTCCTGTCTGTTGACAGGCAGTGTCCACTGTCTCCTCTGCCGTGCTGTGCAGGTCTATGAGAGCAAGTTACAGGAACTCCAGAAACAGGTGGAGACGCGCTCGCTGGCCGCGGAGACGCCCGACGAGGAAGAAGAGGAAGAGGAGGAGGAAGGTGTGTGAGGTTCATTTGCTACTGTGTGTGCTAGCGTCCTAAACATGGAGGGAGTCAAATGCATTGCCCCTCTCCAATACTTACACTCTTGACATTTTGTGTCAGGCAGTTCTTGAAAAGTGAAACTATATTGTGTTCTGTCACCTTTTTTTCTATACAGAACCGAAACTTTTTGGATGTGCGTATCGCCTATTTCAGTAACATCAAATGGTCATTTTCGACAATACTAAGATTTACATGCAATTCCCCCCCAAAAAAGAAGGAAAAAAAAGAATCGAAATTCTTATGATTTATTATATTTGTTATCCACTAATTAGAGAATCACATCCATACTATTAATTCCTTCATCAGTTATGCTAACACCTAAAAAGAGCATAATAATGTAGTTATTTGTTTGGAGAAAATCACAATCCAGATCAATACAACAATCTAAAAAAGTATGGCATCAAATCAAACAAGTAGTTAATATCACAATTGTGAAGAATCTGCTTGGTTGGTTTGGGTATGTGTGGGTATGTGTGGGTGAGAGAGAGAGAGAGAGAGAGAGAGAGAGAGAGAGAGAGAGAGAGAGAGAAGAGAGAGAGAGAGAGAGAGAGAGAGAGAGAGAGAGAGAGAGAGAGAGAGAGAGAGAGAGAGAGAGAGAGAGAGAGAGAGAGAGAGAGAGAGAGAGAGAAGAGAGAGAGAGAGAGAGAGAGAGAGAGAGAGAGAGAGAGAGGAGAGAGAGAGAGAGAGAGAGAGAGAGAGAGAGAGAGAGAGAGGGGGTTCAATGGGAGTTCAGCGCACCAGGGTCACTTCCCTGACATAAATGTGCAAATTAGAAAATGAAAGTTATCAAAACAGCTTAAAATTAAAAGAGAGAGAGAGAGAGAGGAGAGAGAGAGAGAGGAGAGAGAGAGAGAGAGAGAGGAGAGAGAGAGAGAGAGAGAGAGAGAGTCTGTGTTTGTGATAGTAAATATGTGTGTGTGCTTAGGCCTGCATGCGTCTGTGTGTGTGTCGCTCCTGAACAGTCTAATCCTAACCCCCCAGTGCCCTGGACCCAGCATGAGTTTGAGCTGGCCCAGTGGGCCTTCAGGAAGTGGAGGTACCATCAGTTCACCTCCCTCAGAGACCAGCTGTGGGGGCAACGCCGTCTACCTGAAGGAGGCCAACGCCATCAGCGTAGAGCTCAAGAAGAAGGTAACTGAGGGAGGGAGAGAGGGGAGGAAGGAGGGATGGTGGCAGGGAGAGATGGAGGGAGAGGGGGGGGGAGGAAGGAGGGATGGTGGCAGGGAGGGGTGGAGGGAGAGAGGGGGGAAGGAGGGAGGGATGGTGGCAGGGAGAGATGGAGGGAGAGAAGGGGGAAGGAGGGAGGGATGGTGGCAGGGAGAGGTGGAGGGAGAGAGGGGGGGAAGGAGGGAGGGATGGATCATACTGTTGTATGATCTAAAGGACAACACAAGTTTGATGAACATTTCCAACGAGACTTGATTGATCTCTACATTCTCCACAACAACACAACATTCGACCTAAAGGGGATGTCAGGAAAAATGCTGAGCGCGACTCCTTTCAGATCATCCGGGCTGCGGTGGTATTTATGTCATGGACCAACACATGGGATATTGTATAAATCACAGCTAACATGCGATGGCTGCACTGTTCTTGGGTCTTATTATGGTCTGTCTGGTCCCTCCAGAGACCTGGGATTTATCCTCTGATTATAGACATGTCAAGCTGTAGGAGCAGGGTCATAAATGTTGAGTCCACTGTCACATATATGCCTTCGACATGACTCCTTTATTTATCTACAGTTTCTGCTCTCTTATTTATATCCTGGTTTGCTTTTTGCTGGAATGGATATTATCTCAGTAGGCCTCGGTAGCACAGGGCTGACCATGGACGAACATATGGATTTATATGACTTCTTTAACCGTGTCATGTCCACAGGGGAGGTGAGGGCTGTGTGTGAGATGGACTGGACATGGTCCTGAGGTTTTCATCACGCAGCTGGAGAATTGACGGTTATTAAATGACCCGTGACTGTTTTCTATCTCTGTTATTGCTTCCTTCTCCTCCCCTCCTCTCCTTTTATCTCCAACCTGCCCTGTCTCTCTGTCTATCCCTTTCTCTTTCTCCGCCACCTACTCTTTATTTCTTTAATTTCTTGACTTCTTTACTCCCTCCTCTCTGCCTCTTCACCCTCCTTCCTCCTCCTCTCCCTCCCTCCCTCCCTCCTCTCCCTCCCTCCCTCCACCTCTCCCTCCTCTCCCTCCCTCCCTCGACCCCTCCCTCCCTCCTCTCTCTGCCTCCTCACCCTCCTTCCACCTCTCCCTCCCTCTACCTCTCCCTCCTCTCCCTCCCTCCTTTCCCTCCCTCCACCTCTCCCTCCCTCCACTTCTTCCTCCCTCCCTCCTCTCTCTGCCTCCTCTCTCTGCCTCCTCACCCTCCCTCTATCTCCTCACCCTCCTTCCTCCTCTCCCTCCCTCCCTCTCCCTCCCTCCCTCCCTCCACCTCCCTCTCTCAGGTCCAGTTCCAGTTCGTACTGCTGACGGACACCCTGTACTCCCCGCTGCCCCCTGACCTGCTGCCCCCCGAGCCGGAGAAGGAGCGTGACTCCAGACCCTTCCCCCGCACCGTGGTGGCGGTGGAGGTGCAGGACCTGAAGAACGGGGCCACGCACTACTGGTCCCTGGAGAAGCTCAAGTACGCTCTCTACCGACCCGAACCAACACCATTTTATATAGACAACATTTTTATATAGAGCGTTGTACATTTTCATTGCATTTGACTTTTTCCCCACACAATCGGAAGTAGAAATTTAGTGATTTTGTAATTTTACATACTTATGGACAATTTTTTAATTATGTATGCTTGTAGTATACTTTGTGGTTCAGTTTACCAGACATCAATCAAGCCTTGTCCTAGACAAAAAAGTTTTCAATGGAGTTTTTCATAGAATATTTGTCTTACGTTAGGACTATACTTAATCTATGTCTGGGTAAACTAGACCTAAATATATACTTACATTTACATTACATTTAACACACGCTCTTATCCAGAGCGACTTACAGTAAGTACAGGAACAATTCCCACCGAGGCAAGTAGGGTGAAGTGCCTTGCCCAAGGACACAAAGTCATTAGCCATCTGACCCCCATATACTTGAAGTATAATATTTTACATTTACATTTAGTCATTTAGCAGCCGCTCTTATCCAGAACGACTTACAGTAAGTACAGGGACATTCCCCCGAGGCAAGTAGGGTGAAGTGCCTTGCCCAAGGACACAACGTCAGTTGGCATGACCGGGAATCGAACTGGCAACCTTTGGATTACTAGCCCGACTCCCTAACCGCTCAGCCACCTGACTCCCTGATTTTGTGGTTTTGTCCCGTCCCTGCAGGCAGAGGCTGGACCAGATGAGGGAGATGTACGATCGTGCCGGAGAACTGGCCTCGTCCGTTCAGGACGACAACGAGGGCGCGCTGACAGGAAATGACCCGTTCTACGACCGCTTTCATTGGTTCAAACTGGTGGGAAGGTACGCAAGCCTGCTCGGTGCATCCTGTTCTGTGTCACAGCGATTTGAAGCAACTTGTATTGTGTTCAGTCAGTCGGTTTTCGTTTTATTTTTTTATTTTTTTCTGTCGGTTTAACAGTATTGTTAGTTTTTATACATTGACACCGACATCAGAAGTTGTTGGATTTGTTTGGTGTACAGCTGAGGAGATTTATATGAACACTTCATGCTTTATTCCATTTACACTGTCATCCATTCCATTATTTATGTTTATATGTGGTTGTGGTTTTGGATTGATTCATTTTCTGTCATTGGAGCATTTCGTTTTATTCATTTTACGTTCCACCTGCTAGTGAGTTTTAACATGTTTTTTCAGTATGTTTTGCTCAGTCTGACCAATAAGGGTTTCATTTTTCATTTGTTATTTTCACTTTGTATTTACTTCATTTCATTTTATGCATCTATGCCATTTTTTGTTGATGTTTCTTTTGTTTAAGTGATTATTTTGTGAGAGCTTATTTTATTTATTTTGACTTTGTCTCAGCCTCTCTGGAAACAATATTTGCTCTTAAAAAAAACATTTCACACAATGAATGAAGCAATAATGATGTTTTTCTCTCTACGATTCTGATGTACGTTGATCATATACTCAGTAATGATACAAACCACAGCTTCACTCTTCAGTAGAAAACTCAAACTATGAACTGTGTTTAGTTCTATAACACTTTCCATTGTTACCTTCATTCGCTGCTTGCCCCTCCTCGCATCCCCCCCTCCATACCTCCCCCCTCTATTCTTCCCTCACTCCCCCTTCATTACTCCCTACCCCCCCCTCCCCTCGCATCCCCACCATCCCCCCCCTCCATACCTCCCCCTTCTATTCCTCCCTCACTCCACCTTCATTACTCCCCGCCCCTCCCCCCCCCCCTCCCCTAGCTCCCCCATATTCCACGGCTGCGTCAATGAGCACCTGGTGGACCGCACGCCGTCGCCCACCTTCTCCACGGCCGACTCTGACATCACCGAGCTGGCGGACGAGCGACAGAGCGACATGTCGGACCTGATGGACGACGAGGCCTTCGTGGACGACACCAGCTCCGACGCCGGCACTGAGGAGGGCTCAGACATCTTCAGCGACGGCCAGGACCCCTTCTACGACCGCTCCCCCTGGTTCATACTGGTGGGAAGGTTGGTGACCAGCCATGTTGGTGTAGCCGGGGTTCCCCCCCCTCACAAGCCTGGCCGGGGGAGAATAGGGGGCAGAGGAGTCTCTGGATTGTCGTTCTGTGTAGCTTATGCAATGACAGCTTTATTAGTGTTTACTGCATATGTGAACCCAGACTGCATTGCCTCGACATGTGAAACTCCGATATTTAAGATCACCAAGTCACTTACCGACCCCCCCCCTAACCTTCCAGAGCTGAAGGTTATCTTGTTAACGCTCAACGCTAACTCAGTCAGCCCTGAAGTAGTGGGATCTAAAACGCAACAGTCTCTCAGCGGAGGCTGCGGCACAGCCAGAGATAGAAACGTCTTCATCACTTATTGATGTGGAGAGCTAAACAGACAAAGGCGTCTGAGTAGATGTGATCCCCCAGTCTGAGTTACCCGCCCTAGTTTTTAGACATCGCTCCTATGGTACTCCCCTGTTCCTCCTCTCACTGGGTCTGTATTCATAACAGACAAACGTCAAAAACCAGAGTCAAATTACATACTTGGCCAGTAAAACTGATTCTGGTTAATCTGTTCTGAGAGTAGAAGAGTTAGAGCTGTCAAATGTCTGTGCAGAATAATAATCATGTATTTATTTAGCAACTGAACCTCATACTAACTTCTAGTGCCAAACCACAATGAACTGTAACTATTGCCATCCCAGTACATCTAAAATGTTCTTGGTGTAGGTGTTTCTCTGCAGTTCCACGGTAGTTAATGTAACGTGATGAAGTGTTAAGTGTCTCTGCAGCTGAAAGCAGAGAGACCAGGGTGTCCAGCATCTCTACTCTCCTCTCTAGTCCAGGCTTGTGTTGTCGTCTCCCATGTACTCCCATCTCACTGCACACTAACTTCCACCCTGTGTCTGGGTGTGTCTGGTGGGTTGTCCAGTAGTGGCGACATGATCATCTGTCTGGTTATTTGTATTACATCTGATTCTACTTTGTTCCCTGTTTTATCTGTCTTTGTTTATTATTATTTTCATTCTGTTTTTTTTATTGACCTTGTAAAATGTGTTCAACTTTTGTTTTCTTCTATGAGGTTCAACATTGTAGAATTGTAGAATCTTAATGATTCTAATTATTACCGTTACTGATTACATCACAAATAGTTTTGTTATAAACTATGAAATTAGATGAAAGTTAAATATGGGAGGGTATAGCTCAGTGGTAAGAGCATTTGACTGCAGGTTCAAAATCCCCCTCCTGTACAGTACATCTCTTTGGATAGCGTCTGTTAAATGACTACATGATATAGTCTTTCCACCGTATTGACGATGTCCAGTATCCATGGCACCAGTGATACTGACACACTGTATTCATATCGCATCAGCCCCACGCTCAGCCACGTAAACACAGCCCGCCAATCAGGGTGCCAGATTGATGCAGGCGCAGCCAGACTGAGCTGTCATCTTTATAGTGCTCTCCAGCTACCTGCGTCATTGTGACCTCAGCAGTCTGCCAGACATATCTCTTCTCAGCCTTGGGTTCTGTCTGCAGAAGAATAGGGAGGGAGGGAGGGAGGGAGGGAAGTTGTGAGGAGGGGAAAGGGAGGGAGGGAGGGAGGGAGGGAGGAAAGGGAAGGGAGGAAAGGGAAGGGAGGAAAGGGAAGGGAAGGGAGGAAAGGGAAGGGAGGAAAGGGAAGGGAGGAAAGGGAAGGATGGAGGGGGGCAAGAGGAGGGGAGGGGAGGAAAGGGAAGGATGGAGAGAGGGGGGGAGGGAGGGAGGGGGGGGGAGAGGAGGGGAGGAAATGGAGGGAGGGAGGAGAGGAGGGGGGGAAAAGATGGAGGGGGGGAAGGGGAGGCTGCAAATCACCACCCACAAGACGACACGTCGGGGTGTGACTGAACGCAGCCTTTCAGCACGACGACAGTCTGTTACCTGCTGGGCTCATGTGCTCTGCTACTTCCCGCTCCTTTATCTTCACTCACAAACGGGCTTCAACGTGCTTTTGTTTCTTTTCATCATTTCGTATTCAACCTTGTTTTGTTCGTGTTGTTTACATATTATTCAGCCCCAATTTGTGTCATTAGTAACAAACAACACAGATGACGTGACTAACCACGTACGCTTCTGCTCATCTGCGTGATTGTGGGTCGGAGGAGGAAGTCATGTTCAGTACACGTATACATGACTCATCCTGCTGCCTCCTTGTCATTGGTCAGAGCTGCACTAATCCTGTGACATCATCCGTAGGAATGATGTCACAAGGAAGAAGGCAGACTTACTAAGGGTTCCGCACCGCCTAGTTCCATTAGCAGTTTATCCATTGAAATTTAAATAAGTAATGTAACAAACACGCATATAATATCCGGTTCATCTATGCTCTTTATCTAATCGAAGCTTGAACTTGAACTTGAGATTTAAATATCTGTGTGCAGTGAAGGACGATGTGCTTTGATGAACATCTACAGATCTTCACCTCTCTTCCTCCCCCCCCCCCCAGGGCCTTTGTGTACCTGAGCAACCTGCTGTACCCCGTTCCCCTGGTCCACCGCGTTGCCATAGTGACGGAGAAAGGCGAAGTGCGTGGTTTCCTGCGCGTGGGGGTGCAGGCCATCGCTGGTGAGGACCAGAACTACCACGGTCTCTCTCTCTGTCTGTCTCTCTCTGTCTGTCTCTCTCTGTCTGTCTCTCTCTGTCTCTCTCTGTCTCTCTCTGTCTCTCTCTGTCTCTCTCTCTCTCTCTGTCTGTCTCTCTCTGTCTGTCTCTCTCTCTGTCTCTCTCTCTCTCTGTCTCTCTCTCTCTCGGACTGTCTCTCTCTCTCGGACTGTCTCTCTCTCTCTGTCTCTCTCTCTCTCTCTCTCTCTCTCTGTCTCTCTCTCTGTCTCTCTCTCTCTCTGTCTGTCTCTGTCGGTCTGTCTCTCTCTCTCGGACTGTCTCTCTCTCTGACTGTCTCTATCTCTCTCTCTCTCTGACTGTCTCTCTCTCTATCTCTCTCTCTGTCTGACTGTCTCTCTCTCTCTGTCTGGCTTTCTCTCTCTACCCCTCTCGGGGGGTACAGGTCATTCTGGGTGAGGATAGGGAATATTCTAATCTCTGGTAGGAGTCCCCCTATAGTATAGGTTCTCGTATTATAGACTCCACATCCTGGAAACAAAGACCTGACCTGAACGTTTTTTAAACTTCTAAGAATCTAGGTTCCTTGGAAGTGCCAGGGACAGAAATACAGAGAGTGTGTGTGTGTGTGTCTGTAAACACACACACACACACACTCTCTGTAATTCTGTGGTGAGTGTGTGTGATGTAACGTGTGTGACATAACGACAACTCGCCGTTTCCCAGCTGACGAGGAGGCGCCGGACTACGGCTCCGGGGTGAGGCAGTCTGGAACTGCCAAGATCTCCTTCGACGACGAGTACTTCAGAAAGGTAGAGAACCACAACAATTTACTCAGGTTAACTTTTGTCTAGGTTAAAACCCAAAATATTACAAAAAATAAGTAGTTTACTATAGTAAATTAACATAACAATAACATATTTTGGTTTATATAACATTTATAGGAGCAGTATATAAAAGAATCCCTCTCTCTATCCCTCCCTCTCTCTCCTTCCCCCCCTCTATCCCTCCCCCTCCCTCGTTCAGAATGACTTCCCCTGCACGGTCATGACCCGCTCTGGCATCTCCCTGGAGGAGCTGCGGATCGTGGAGGGTCAGGGACAGAGTTCAGAGATCATCGCCCCCTCGGAAGAGCTCCACAGGATCAGTGACGTGGGTGAGTAGAGGCGGCGCCCGATCACGGCCCTTTAGAGGGGGTAGCCTTTAGAGAGGGGATAGTCTTTAGAGAGGAGATAGTCTTTAGAGAGGGGGTAGCCTTTAGAGAGGAGATAGTCTTTAGAGAGGAGATAGTCTTTAGAGAGGAGATAGCCTTTAGAGAGGGGATAGTCTTTAGAGAGGGGGTAGCCTTTAGAGAGGAGATAGTCTTTAGAGAGGAGATAGTCTTTAGAGAGGGGGTAGCCTTTAGAGAGGGGGTAGCCTTTAGAGAGGAGATAGTCTTTAGAGAGGAGATAGCCTTTAGAGAGGGGGTAGCCTTTAGAGAGGGGGTAGTCTTTAGAGAGGAGATAGTCTTTAGAAAGTGACACCTGGCATGCTTTTGTTTGTCATTTACTTCCGGTCTGCAAAGCAATGTTGGACTCACAGCAGATTTTCTGTAGAAATGTACAATGAAATTGGAGAGAGAGAGGGGTTGAAAGGCAGCAAAAAGGGCCTGAAAGTACCAGATTCGAACCCAGGCCGCTGCTGTAAGTCCTCGTGGTACTGCAGGTGAACTTGTCCGGCGATCCAGGACGCCCTGGTAATGTGACTTGTGTTTGGGAGCAGATCTGAAGCTAGGGGACATGGGCGAGTCCAAGCTGGGGACCGGAGAGGGCCTGGCGGCCCGGCTGGAGGTGGGCAGCATCTTCACCTTCAGAGTCACCGTCCTGCAGGCCAGCGGGATCCTGCCCGAGTACGCAGACATCTTCTGCCAGTTCAAGTGAGTCCTGTTTCATCTGACGCAGTCACACACACATGGACTGTACGCAGATACACACACACACTTACACTTACTGTACGTAGACAGACATCCGAAACACATGCAGACGCACGCACACACACACCTGAAGTCTATACTGTAGTAACCGAGAATGTTCTCCCTTTAGTTTCCTGCATCGTCATGACGAGGCCTTCTCCACTGAGCCCCTGAAGAACTCCGGAAAAGGATCTCCTCTGGGCTTTTACCATGTCCAGAATGTAAGTGGACACACACACACACACACTCTTACCCCCCACACACACACACTCTTACCCCCCACCACACACACACTCTTCCCCCCCCACACACACACTTTAACACACAGACACACCAACCATGGCTAGAGCCTTTTCTGTAGCATGACCTTGTGTCCAACTTCATGTTCAGATATCCGTGGAGGTGACAGAGTCCTTTATAGACTACATCAAGACCAAGCCCATCGTGTTCGAGGTGTTTGGCCACTACCAGCAGCACCCCCTGCACATGCACGGCCAGGACCTCATCAGGTAACTAACCATACGCTTTAGTCATCCAGAGCTACGTAGAAACGGTGCATGTAGAAAAGTACAGTTGGAAATCTAGGATTAGTACTGAAGGATAGTACTTGAACCATCAAGAGAAGTGATTATACCGTGTTAATGTTTGTTTTGTTTGTTTGTTTGTTTGTTTGTTTGTTTGTTTGTTTGTTTTGTTTGTTTGTTTGTAGTCCTCCACAGCCATCCAGGAAGTACTACCCTATCCCCATGCCTCTGTCCAAGCCAGGTGAGAACATTACCCACTCTCTCTCCCTCTCTTTCTCTCTCTCTCCTCTTTCTCTCTCTCCCCTCTCTCTTTCTCTCTCTCTCCCTCTCTTTCTCTCTCTCTCCTCTTTCTCTCTCTCCCCTCTCTCTTTCTCTCTCTCTCCTCTTTCTCTCTCTCCCCTCTCTCTTTCTCTCTCTCTCCTCTTTCTCTCTCTCCCCTCTCTCTTTCTCTCTCTCTCCTCTTTCTCTCTCTCCCCTCTCTCTTTCTCTCTCTCTCCTCTTTCTCTCTCTCCCCTCTCTCTTTCTCTCTCTCTCCTCTTTCTCTCTCTCCCCTCTCTCTTTCCCTCTCTCAGCACTACAGTCAGTGCTTCATCACCATCATCATCATCATCAACGTTCTCAGTCGTGTTTCAGGTCACGTGTGCATGCCTCTCATTTCCTTTCTTCCTTTTCTTTCCTGCACTATCTGGATTTTCTTTACCTCCATCCTTCCACACAACTCCCTCTCTCTTCCTCTCCACCAACCGCCACCCTCTCTGGTCTCGTATGACCTCTGACCCCGCCCACCCTTTACCCCCCTCCACCAATCCCCACAATCCCTGGTCTCCTCCGCCCCCTCTCCACCAATCCCCACAACCCCCTGGGTCTCACCCGCCCCCGCCCACCCCCCCAGACCACGCCCGTAAGATCGAGCTGCTCCGCTACCTGATGACTGGCTACGTCCACGGCCAGGTGCTGGACGCGCTGTCAGAGCACGCCAACGCCCTGGCCTCCACCGCCGTGGCCAGCCTGGAGGACGGAGCTGACCAGCTCTCCCACTTCCCCTTCCTCCCCGTGCCCTTCGGCCTTGCACTACCCATGCCCAGGCACCACGGTTGGTAGAGCGGGCGCTGCCGCGTAGCCTCGTAGCAGGCGACGTAGCGTGGCATAGTAGCATAGGGAGGGTGGCTATGTAGCCTAGCACCGGAGCAGGGTAACTCCTCCGGCTAGACGTGCTGATGTAGACCTTCCCTGTGCTTGTGCTGTGCTTGTTGTGACCGGTGGTTGTACCCTAGCTTTCCCTGGTCCAACATTTAATGTGCTTCTGTTGTGGTGTGGTAGAGGCTGGACTAGTCCGCTACTGGCTGTTCTGAGATGAGTTCAAAACCCCTCTATTCACCTTCAGACCAACCCTTCTGCTCAGCAAAGTTTCAATGTACAGTAAACTATCTGACAATGGGATCGAATACTATTTTAGTTTTAGTAGTGATTATACCCCAACAGAGAGCTTAATTTTACCATAAATTAAACTATAACCTTTAAACCTGACTGGATCCTTCCCAGACAGTGACGCATGTCTCCATGACAACCATGACGGTCTGCGTGGAGGGAACAGAGAGTTTCCTGCTGCATGACTCAGAGATTAGACAGCTGCTGCATTGTGGGAAGGGAATCCTGCTGTGGCTGCAGGTAGCCCAGCATGGGGCCGATCCGGGCGATGTGTAATCTGTGATTTAGCCTCCTGGCCTAGCGCCTCGCAGCTCTGTACTTGCTGACGCTCTGAGGCGAGATTTGAAGCGGATGTTCTTTCATAGTGTTGTTCTCTCACGGGATCCCTGTTGGGGTCTTTGTGCTTCCTGTTGAAATGTAACCGATCCTGAACCCATTCTGAGGTCTGCTGAGGTGAAACTGTTCAGCTCCCTTTTCATGCAGGCTAATATCAGCTGGCTAATAGCTTGCTATTGTAACTCTGTTAAACCATCACTGGTATTCTGTTCTCCAGTGTATTCACGGCAAAACCATGTTATTCCTTTTCACTTTATATCCCTATTATCAACCCCGCAATTAGAATCTTTTTAATGTTTCTATTATAATTTTTTTAATTAGATTTCATATTTTTTCATACACTTTCTCAAAACTCTACTCTACTTGTGACCCTACCAACCTTTGTGTCTAGACTTGTGGCTCATCCTACTCTGTATGTCTGTGTGTGTCTGTGTGTGTGTGTGTGTGTGTGTGTGTGTGTGTGTGTGTGTGTGTGTGTGTGTGTGTGTGTGTGTGTGTGTGTGTGTGTGTGTGTGTGTGTGTGTGTGTGTGTGTGTGTGCGTGCGTGCGTGCGTGTGTGTGTGTGATTGACAGTCCCAGCCACCAAGCTGAACACCATCACCAAGTCCAACCTGGGCCAGTGTGTGAGCAAGTACGACCTGCTGGTGTGGTTTGAGATCAGCGAACTGGAACCAACGGGAGAGTGAGTCTAAACACATACATGTACACACACACACACCCAAACACTAATTTTCTCTTTTTCACATAACATCACACATGCACTCCCTCTCTCTCACTGACACACACTCACGCTGATAGTTGTGCGTCTTGTCATCAGGTACATCCCAGCTGTGGTGGACCACAGTGGAGGTCTACCCTGTCATGGGACCTACCTGCTGCACCAGGTACTGAACATCCCTCCTCACCTCTGCCTCACCTCTGCTCCTGACCAACTCAGTTTCACTTTATTATCTCAATGAGCTCTCGGCCCTGCCGGTCAAGCGAGACATGAAGCAGGACAGGGAGTTATACTGTTGGGTGTTGCTCCAACTGCTTTTTTAAGTAGGCTATGTTCACGTGGTACATTTTGTAGGTGTTTGTGTGTGTGTAGTTCTCATACCGACTGTGTGTGTGTGTGTGTGTGTGTGTGCAGGGTATCCAGCGCAGGATCACAGTGACTCTGATTCATGAGAAGGGCAGCGAGCTGCATTGGAAGGATGTACGAGAGCTGGTAGTAGGTGAGTCCTCACACACAAACACACTGTCCTGCACACACACACACAAACACACTGTCCTGCACACACACACACACTCACACTCTCTATCCTGCACACACACAAACACACTCTCCTGCACACACACAAACACACTGTCCTGCACACACACACACACTCTCTATCCTGCACACACACACACACACTCTCTTGCACGCACACACACACACTCTCTTGCACACACACACACACACACTCTCTATCCTGCACACACACACTCTCCTGCAGATCCCTTCCTGTCAGGAACCCCCTGTCACACAGGAACGCTTCTTCATGGTTTTATAGTATGAGCTCTTGTGGCTCAGGGGACACGGAAAGCATGAGAATAAAAATCTATACATCTGTACATCAAACACTTTGTACCCTTCTGCCCCTCTCCTCCATCCTCTCCTCCATCCTCTCCTCCATCCTCTCCTCCATCCTCTCCTCCATCCTCTCCTCCATCCACCTCCCCTCCCCCCATCCCCTCCCCCCCCTCCCATCCCCTCCCCCCATCCCCCCCATCCCCTCCCCTCCCCCCATCCCCTCCCCCCATCCCCTCCCCCCCCTCCCCTCCCCTCCCCCCATCCCCCCCATCCCCTCCCCTCCCCCCATCCCCTCCCCCCCTCCCCCATCCCCTCCCCCCCCCCCTCCCCCATCCCCTCCCCCCCCCCCCCTCCCATCCCCCCATCCCCTCCCCCCACCAGGCCGCATCAGGAACAAGCCTGAGGTAGATGACTCTGCAGCCGACGCTGTCCTCTCTCTCAACATCATCTCTGCTAAAAACATCAAGTCGTCCCACAACGCCAACAGGTACAGATACAGGATGTACACTACACATCCACACAGGATGTACACTACACATCCACACAGGATATACACTACACATCCACACAGGATGTACACTACACATCCACACAGGATGTACACTACACATCCACACACAGATAGATACAGGATATACACTCTGGAAAATGGGGGAGATAGATCCTGAAACTGATAACAAGAAAGTATGTCCAAGTAATTTTATAAAACTTGAATCGATTGATTGTTTCGTGGTTGCATTGTCGATTTCTGTGGCTAGAAGATGCAATACACATTGCTCAATGAACCCAAGTGTTGCTGTAGTAGTTTTCCAGCAACTGTTGTTTACAATGTGTGCTTGTGTTGTCATGCGTGAGCGAAACTGCATGTACATGTAGGAACAGTATGAATCCATACTCAGAACTAATCATTTTATTCTTTGTTCATTTTATTGTACACTTTTTTTTGCTCCATTCATTATTTTGCCTGACTCTCTCTGCTTCTCTCTTTATCTCTTCCTCTCTCTGCTTCTCTCTTTATCTCTTCCTCTCTCTATCTCTTCCCCTCTATCTCTTCCTCTCTATCTCTTCCTCTCTCTCGCTCTCTTTCTCTCTCTTCCTCTCTCTCTTCCTCTCTCTCTCTTCCTCTCTCTCTCTCTTCCTCTCTCTCTCTTCCTCTCTCTCTCTCTTCCTCTCTCTCTTCCTTTCTCTCTCTTCCTCTCTCTCTTCCTCTCTCTCTCTTCCTCTCTCTCTCTCTTCCTCTCTCTCTTCCTTTCTCTCTCTTCCTCTCTCTCTTCCTCTCTCTCTCTTCCTCTCTCTCTCTATTCCTCTCTCTCCCTCTCCCTGTGCTTCTTTCCTGCTGCGCTGGATGTTGGGTTCTCTCAGGCTTTGTCTTGATAAGGATATTCCTAGGTACCAGCGACCATAAACACCCTTCCACACGGAAGAGCTTTATGGATCTCCTTATAGTCCTCATAGACATAGATATTTATACAGTAGTATAGTGCTAACTTCTCATTTCTGCTAGTTTCATTTTTGGGGTAATACATTACGTTGTAGTTGCCTTTATAAAAGGGTTGTTAAGATCTTTGAAGGACATCGGGTTGTGGTGCAGCCCTGCTAAGCAATGGCGGTTTTTCACACTTGATGACTTGAGTCATAACTGCCACTATGATTCATGAAGTACCTCCTTCTTAAAGAAACCCCTTATGAAGGCAATCGTAATGAAATATTACCCATTTTGTGTGTTTTCTTCTGTCTTTTGATATCACCCACTCGGAAATTCCTCAAACCTTGTATGAAAACACAGGTTATGATGTTCTGTGGCACCTAGATGGCACACATTTTCTCCTTCCCTAACACGCACCAGTGTGAGTTAACGTTGACACGGTGTGAGTCTTGTGTTATGGCACAGCCTCGGTAATATGCACGGCCACTGAGTCAGTGACAGGCCAGGCAACCTGCAGTTAGCGCTCTCTGCTGGCTGGAAACGGCACTGCAAGGATGAGTCATCTAAAAAGCTGGGGCCGTCATTGACAGATGGCTCAGAGAAGCAGGAGTTGTGGTAGTAGTTGTGGCCGCTGTGCTAATCCACTATTTCACTACGTCAGCTCGATGTACTAATCAGTTAATTGGACGTGACGACGAGAAATCACATCGATTGCTCAACTTCCTTTAAAACAAACGGACATAATCACAGACTCGGGAGATAGTTATGGAATGTCGAGGACTGGTGTCAGTTGAGCCACCTTGTTTCTCGCCTGTGTCAGGAATGTGGCAACAATAACAACAAAACGTAAAAAAATAAAATAAGTAACTGACATTACAGGAACGGGTCCTGTCTTGATTTTCTAGGACGCCAGGTTGTTGCTAGGTCAACCTGTCAAACACGTAACGTGCCACTCTCTCACCTGCTGCTTCTCACACACGGTTGATGATTGTGACACCTGCTGTCGTTCGTGTTTGTCGTCGAGATTTCTCCTCGGCGTGCTCGCCCGACCCCGTTCCTCACTGCTATCCAGCGTTCCCCCTTCACAGAAGTCTGTTAACTCACTAATGGATGCGACATGAGTGAAGCGAACTTGTTGTCTTGTCAACGTATCCGCTTAGAAGGAAGGGGAATGACTGCAGTAAATTAGATGTTTTAAAAACTCCTACCCACAACTGCATATGAAACTGTAGCTAATCACTTTCAGTATTTTCTCTAATACTGTAATACTTCAAACCCAACAGTAGTAGCTAGATTGCTTAGTTTTCTAAGCTCTTTATGTCTATTGTGACATAAAGGATAGCACTTTGTAGCTAGAAATGGCTTGAAATAGCCTCTCAACTAGCGCAATTCCCTTTGAATCTAAATAGAGAAGTTTCATCAGAGACTAGAGCTAAAGGTTGTCGTTTCTCCTTCTAGGACCTTCTACCGTTTTGAGGCAGTGTGGGACAGCTCCCTGCACAACTCTCTCCTGCTCAACCGGGTGACTCCCTACGGAGAGAAGATATTCATGACCCTTTCGGCATACCTGGAGGTTAGTTGCGTATATTTTGGTTCAAACTTCATCACGTCTCATGGCTACCATTTTGGATCAACATGGCTGTGGCCATTTTGGGTCAACCAGGCGGTGGCCATTTTGGGTCAAAGTGGCCATATCTCCATTGAGCCTGTGACCCTGCAGTGCTACACAAGCTCATTTTGTTTCCTCTTTTGGAAGCTTGACCACTGCATCCAGCCCGCCATCATTACCAAAGACATCTGCATGGTCTTCTACTCTCGAGACGCGAAGATCTCGCCTCCCCGCTCGCTAAGGAACTTCTTTGGTAGCGGCTACTCCAAGACCCCTGACTGGTGAGGCAGCTGGTGGCCATTTTGTGTCTTTAGAACTCATTGGACTGTATCAAACATGCAGCCGTCAGCCATTTTGTGTCTAAAATTCTACCTTGACTGACTTGTCCCTCTCTGATAAAGCTTCTTATTCCTCTTGTTTCTGTTGCAGTAACCGAGTGACGGGGATCTATGAACTGAGCCTGTGTAAGATGTCTGACACAGGAAGTCCAGGTCAGAACCGCACGCTCTTCTGTGCTCTCTCTAAAGACGTACTGGGTTGCCGTGGCAACCAGAGTGACTGGCATAATATCAATAACATTAAGGCAGGCAGATGAATAAAGTAATGAGGAAATTTACTGATAAAGTGTACTGACGTTTTCTGTGTGTGTGTGTGTTTGTCTGTGCCCGGGGATGTGTGTGCGTGTGTTTCTGCGTGTTCTGCCCGGCGTGGCGTGAGCAGGAATGCAACGGCGGAGGAGGAAGATCCTGGACACGTCGGTGGCGTACGTGAGGGGCGAGGAGAACCTGGCGGGCTGGAGGCCCCGGGGAGACAGCCTCATCCTGGAGCACCAGTGGGAGCTGGAGAAGATCGAGCAGATGCATGAGGTCTGTGCTGGAGCACTGAGACTTGACTGCACCAATGTCTGGAACAATACATCTTTTCTATCTAGGGACTCAGACTAAAACTATAATTGTTTCTCTCCTCCCTCCCTCCCCCTCTCTCTCTCTCTCCTCCTTCCACTCTCTCTCTCTTCTCCTCCATCCTTACTCTTTTCCTCCCCCTCCTCCTCCACTTCTCCCTCTCTCCCACCCCCTCCCTCCCTCTCTCCCACCCCCTCCCTCCCTTCCTCTCTCCCTACTTTCCTCTTTCTCCCCCTTCCACTCTCAATCTCCCCCCCTCTCCCTCCTTCTGTCCCCCCCCTCTCCCTCCTTCTGTGACCCCCCCCCGCCCAGGTGGAGAAGACCCGTCACCTTCTACTGCTGAGAGAGAAGCTGGTGGAGAACGCCCCCGCAGGAACAGGAAGTGGTCCGGGGACAGGAAGTGGCCCGGGCAGCAAGTCCCTGAGCGAGTCTCTGTCTCCGAGCATGAGCAGTGGGACCCTGAGCACCTCCACCTCCATCTCCTCCCAGATCTCCAGCACCACCTTTGAGAGCGCCATCACCCCCAGCGAGAGCTCTGGCTACGACTCTGCCGACATCGAGAGCCTGGTGGACCGGGAGAAGGAGCTGGCCACCAAGGTGAGGACAGACGTTACACTGGAATAGCACAGGACAGGACTGAGCAAAGTCTTAGGCATAAAAATAAATATAACTAATTTAAAGTAAAAATGCTTTAAGAATGTAATGTGTCAAAATAGAGGAGCTTTTTTACATATGTCGTTCTCCCTTAGTGCCTGCGTCTCCTGACTCACACCTTCAACAGTGAGTACAACCAGGTGTGCAACAGCATCAGCGACTGCAAGGTGAGACCCTGGAGTAGAAAACAAACGACGCCACCGTTCTCAAACTTTGTGGCTACCCCAGTGTGATGTTTCAGTTGGGGAATTCACAACGTGGTTAACGTCTCTCTCTCTCTCTCTCTCTCTCTCTCTCTCTCTCTCTCTCTCTCTCTCCGTCTCTCCTTCTCACCCACATCTCTCTCTTTGTCCTTCCCCACTCATCTCATCTCTCTCCATCTCTTTCTCCTCCTTTGTCTGTCTCTCTTGCCATGTCTTTCTCTCTATCATCCCCCTGTGTCTGTCTCTCTCTTCCTCACTCCCCACCTCCCTCACTCATCCCCCCCAGCTGTCAGACATCTCTCCTCTGGGTCGTGACTCCTCGGTGACCAGCTTCAGCAGTGCCACCCTCACCCCCTCCTCCACCTGCCCCTCCCTGGCAGACTCCCGCTGCAGCTCCATGGACCAGAAGTGAGGCTCACGTGGTCACACTCATATATACACACACACTCCCTCACACACACACACTCTCGTACAGGCACACACACACCATCTCCCTCAGTCTCGTCCTGTTCTGACCAGAGTGTGTGTTGTCTGCCAGGACCCCTGATGCTAACTCCCGCGCCTCCAGCCCCTCCTGCTCGGACTACGAGAACTTCCCCATGGTGCCCACCCTGGAGACCTCCTACCTGGCCCGTGCCGGCAAGAACGAGTTCCTCAACCTGGTGCCCGACATCGAGGAGATGAGGACAGGGTAAGGCCATCTACCTTTATCTGTCTCTCACTCTCTCGTCTCTGTCCTCTCTCTCTCTCTCCATCACCCCCTGACAGACCCCCCTCCATCTGCCCACTGCTCATGTTGTGAGCAGATGAGATCATTCAGCTAAGCTTGTGCTCTCACTCATTTCATTGATGTTAAACTGAATTCATCTGATCTGCTCCTGGTGACCTGCCCCTGGTGACCTGCCCCTGGTGACCTGCTCCTGGTGACCTGCTCCTGGTGACCTGCCCCTGGTGACCTGCTCCTGGTGACCTGCTCCTGGTGACCTGCCCCTGGTGACCTGCTCCTGGTGACCTGCTCCTGGTGACCTGCTCCTGGTGACCTGCTCCTGGTGACCTTCCCCTGGTGATCTGCCCCTGGTGACCTGCTCCCGGTGACCTGCCCCTGGTGACCTGCTCCTGGTGACCTGTCCCTGGTGACCTGCTCCTGGTGACCTGCTCCTGGTGACCTGTCCCTGGTGACCTGCCCCTGGTGACCTGCTCCTGGTGACCTGTCCCTGGTGACCTGCCCCTGGTGTCCTGCTCCTGGTGACCTGCCCCTGGTGACCTGCCCTTGGTGACCTGCTCCTGGTGACCTGCCCCCAGGTCGGTGGTGTCTAAGAAGGGCTTCCTCAGCTTCATGGAGCCCCGCTCCAACTCGTGGGTGAAGCACTTTGTGGTGGTGCGTCGCCCGTACGTGTTCATCTACAATAGCGACCGTGACCCTGTGGAGAGGGGCGTGCTGAACCTGTCCACCGCCCAGGTGGAGTACAGCGAGGACCAGCAGGCCATGCTCAAGGTGGGTGCTCACACACGTGTGTGTGTGTGTGTGTGTACACAATATATATATACACACACGTACACACACACGAACGATAAGGAGTCGGGTTGATCCGATGTGAGGGTTGAGCTGCTGTTGTGTCTCCAGACCCCGAACACGTTTGCTGTGTGTACGAAGCACAGAGGAATCCTGCTGCAGGCCAACAACGACAAGGACATGAACGACTGGCTCTACGCCTTCAACCCCCTGCTGGCCGGCACTATACGGTACTGACGAGGACACGGTGTCAACATCAGTGTTAGGACTCCTCAGGCAACATCAGTGTTAGGACTCCTCAGGCAACATCAGTGTTAGGACTCCTCAGGCAACATCAGTGTTAGGACTCCTCATTCACCGTTAGGAAACCGTTCGCTTAGTAGGAAAGTGTGTGGATTTGTAGTTATTCGTGATTTGAGATTTGTTGTCTGATGTCTGTAGGGTCACTTAGCCTTTTATGAAGCTCTTGCAACAAAAACAAAATTACAGTTTTAGCTAAGATAGTACCCAGATATTATAGAGGTTTTTAAATACGCATCGCTCACTTTTGTTTATTTGTTGATTGTTTGTGTTTACCCTCAGGTCAAAGTTGGCGAGGAGGCGTTCGGGCCTGATGAAGAACTGATGACTTCACCTGCATCACCAGGGAAACCTCTGTCCTGTTCTTCTGACTAGCCTTCGAACATACCAAGTGTTAATACTTATTAACCATTGTGATTCTTGATGGTTTTCTCTTGTACGTAGATCTGTGGCTTAAGTCTCCTGCTCCAGCAACTAAAAGTTTCAGTCCCTGAAATCCTGCTTTCCCCCCCCCACTGTAGGCCCTCTGCTACACCCCAGATGTCCCCCCCTCTCTCTCTCTCCCTCTCTCTCTCTCCCCACATCTCTACCCCCTGGCCTTCCGTGTTTTCGTTCAGACTTCTGTTTGGTCCTCTGTTATTGCTTCGTTGTCATTCCCAGACCCTCCCTGAACTAGTAGCATGTCGTAATAGTCTACTTGTGTGTGCACGATTCTTCTGAAACACATTCTGACCCACTCGTCTTTATATTTTCCCCCACTTATCGTCTGTGATGATTGTCTCTTATATATCAGTGTTATCGGTCTGACGGGAGGAGTTCGATTTTTACTTGCCCGCATGAAAACTGCAGCAGACTCGGGAGACGACCAAGTTTTTGCTAACTTACGAAAATTAAAATAAAAACCGCAACAAGTACACAAGGAAAGGAAAAGCCACCAAACCTCATGAGAAATATCAATTAACCTTCTCCTACAGAAAGCTAGGCTGGTTTAAAAACTATTGCTGCTAGCAATATTACAGGTTTTTACGTCTTACGAGACTTTCCAGTGGGCCGACTTATCCTTCCCTGAAACAGTCCAGCCTTCTCAGCCCTCTCCATCCTAGTGTAAAATACTAAACCGCAAAAACAAGAACAGACTGCCTTTCAAAAAACACTTGGTTGCGACATTTGAGAAACACAATTATTACAGTGTTTACTTCCCTGTATATGACCTCTGTATATACACCAATCCAAATTTTAACATCCCCATCGGTCGGTCTGATATCAGAAATCTGTTTTGGCGGAACAATGGGCAAAACGCTCTCCAGTTCAGGAGATGCGCTTTCACAATACAGTACTGAAAAGCAGAGCGGTTCTCACAAAAAAATTATTTTAAAAGAATCCCTCTGCCAGTTTAGCTGCTCTTTCTGAGCAGAAAAGACCACCAGAAGAGAGGGAGGAGTATGACAGACGGTAATACTGTGAGGAGTATGTCGTTTGTACATAATGTTCCAAGATAAGTGTGTCAGGCGCTTCTCTCATTAAGGATTTAAGACATTCCTGTCAGCTCTTCGTGCTTTTCTCACGCGGCCCGTTAGGGGTCGTAGCTGTAGTCTCAGCTACCTGCAGAGGACCTCGGCCTGTCCGAGCCTCATGTCGGCCATCACCTTCCACGAGTAAATGAACTGAAGACATAACATACTGTACACAGAAGGAAGCAAGGGAATGAAGTAGGGTAGTAGTCAACCTTGGTACAGATGCTTGGTGAAGGCTACAGCGTGTTAGCTGTTGGCCTCTTATTTCTGGTCTATTCCCTCTTTTCATGAAAAAACATCAGGTACTATCTATCTACAAGTTCAATACTGTAGTCAAGAGTGGACTTGTGCACGGCAGAATTACCCTTGTTGTTTTTTTTTTTGCATTCTTGAATTTAAACCTCTAAACTCTTAACTGTTCACATAAGTTATTCCTTTTTTTCATAACTGTTGATTATTTTATACTATGCGGTCAGCGTACAGCGGAGCTTGATGTTAAATGGAACGAGGGCATTTATTTTGCGGTTTTATCCAGCGATGTTTAAGTTGAACATTGATTTGCACAGGTACAGACATAACTATAGCAAGGCTAGAGCAGACCAGGCATCTGACTTCATGATTGATTGGATGTTAGCATCTTCGGTTAGAAATATGAGAATATAGAATTGATATGAAAGCACGTGTTTTCAAAGCGTAGACACTGGTTCTCAATATGTGTGGCGTTTTGAGAGTATCTTCTAAGGTTATCTTGATTTGACTAGAATGAAAGGGATTAAATATGCTCTGAGGTTTTTTTAATATTATTTGTGGAAAATATTTGCTCTGTACATCATTGGGTCAACTGTGGTCATATAGCCAGAGCCAAAAAGTAAATACCTGGCAAAAGGTAGCTCTGTCTCTACGATTGGTTGTTTTGGTAGTGAAGAATGAAATGTAATTGGGCATTAGGAAACTCTGGCCAACCAACCAGCAGAATGCCCACAATGCATTAGAAGGACAAGTCTTTAGTGTGTGGAGACACGCTACATGGTGGTTAAACCCTTTGGGAGTTTAGAGGCTAATTGTTCACTGCCTCTTAAATACAAAGAAAAGGGAAATCTCTTTAAAGAGGTTTGTCAAAAGATGCTGTTTACGTAGACATGGTGAGATCTGCTTGGAGATATCTGGATTTGCAACATTCTCTCTGAGCAAACGTGAGCAGCTTAGATATGCCCTGTCCTCAGGTCAATCAGCCTGTAGGGCCGTTGACTAACTAAACGTTTGCAGTTGGATTGTTACCTTCCAGAGAAGTTGCAGTTTAAGATGTCTAATCAGAATTCCCTGTAAACAGATAACCAGTCATCTGCAAGATTACAGAGCCGCTTCTATGCAGCGATCAAAGTTCGAAGTTAACCTCGCTTTAAATTCACAGCATTGAACAATGACATGTATTAACTGGTATTTACGTATTGGTATGATTATCTGTCAGAGCAGATATTTTCCCCTTGACCACTAATCTGTTATTTTGGATCGTTGTATTTATTCTTTGCAATGTATATAGTAGTTTGCAGCTCTTTGCACATAATAAAAAATGGTATAACTAACTGATCAAATAAAGTCTGCTCAATATTCTCACAAAAAGTAAAATGAAACCAAATGAAGGCGTGCAGCATTTGTGAGCTGAGAATAGTTTGAATAGAATGTTGAATGTAGTATCAGGATTTTGCTGTGTTTTAATTTTTACATAATTTTAAAGGAGAAAAAAACAAAACTAAAATCGAGTCTGTGACACTGCTGCTCGGTAAATGGACTACTTTAGAGCTTCCTTCTAATAGAGAGTGGTTTGAATTTGGTTAGCTTTTAATCTCAAAACGTAGGCTACCGTACCAATAATAGCTATCCTTCAGACCTACATTATCATTAACGATTGTTACGGTTGAACTTTCTGAGTTACTTTTGTTTAATTTCTAATATCAGGGAGTATATTTAAAAAGTAGTTATATACGCTAAGACATCACAAATTAGTTATATCATTGTTTCTGCGGATGTCTTCACCTCAATGCTTTCCCACGCTGCCTTCTCAACAGAACTCGCCGTGACATGTTACATCTTCCCTTCTCAGAAGACTACATTCGCTTTACTGACGTTCTCTCTGGTTTTGTTCGCTCAAACTAAAAAAAGTCAAACCAAGACATTAACACTGTACATTATTTGTCAGATTGGCTTCATTTTCATACTTATTTTGTAAATATCTGTGTTGAATGGGGCTTGAATTAAAATGTAAATATGTTTCCTGTATTTGTAATAATTATAATCCATTCGCTGTATAGCTTAGATGTGTCCTGCAGATATCCTAATTCTGTGTATGGTAATCTTGCACCATTGAACTGTTTAGTGAATGAGGTAACAATAAAGTATGACCCGTGCATTAGCAGAATAAACAGTCGGCTTGGCTCGTCCTTTACCACACACAGACACACACACATTAATTTTCAATCAGTTAAAGGTAGCTTTGTGATGGGAAATGTAATTTACAATCATTTGAACAAGTTATACTATAGTTTTAGGACTTTCATGGTGGTCCTTGAAGTCAGATTCAAAGAGAATTGTTGGCTACTTTTTTACAATATTAATACCGTTGGAGTTGAACAGTTTGAGATCAACGACCTTTTAGGGGTTTATATGAAAAACTATTTTCAATTTCTCATAATCCTACACTACTGTCTCATACAATTAATATATAGGTGCAGGTCCTTCAGCACTAATGTCTGAACAATTACTTCTTATACCCAAATCACATGATCAATCACGACTGTTACCACATAATGAGTTGTAGAATTTTTTTTAAATATCACTTTTAAGTTGATAAACATCATTATATTGTATTCCCCTTTGTTTAAATTAAGGGCCATGCAAGTATGAACCAATATTATACAAGAATTGCATTTGTTATTTTAAGAATATCAGACCGTCATTATGACAATAACTGAACCAATCAGCAGTTTCCTATGTAACTCCGGTTTTGAGTCTAAATGTAGCAACAGTTCACAGCAATCGATATCCATCAGGATGTTTGGAAACCCCTGTTCTATACAGCCTTTATGGGTGTGTAATGACGCAATAAGATTGACGGGGGCCTTGTACCAATCACATGTTCGATATCTCTGCTCAGTTTTTTTGGACCAATGAAATCCCGAGAAGCGCATGGGCTTGAGCTCATTTGACGTCACCTGATAGAAAGCGCTTGTACTCGTGAACGGGAGGTCTCCTCCTCTTTAAATAGGGAACGAGGAAGTATCGAGGAAATTAGAAGGAAAGTGCATTGGTGTGCAGCTGTTTCTGTCTGTTGAAAGATCTACACCTAACCTAACCAAAACCATGGCTCAGTAAGTATTGCAATTTGCTTATATTCTCTGCGAAACAGGCTGATCGAAATCCACCCATGCATTGCCAATTGGATGATAATCTCAGAGTTTTAGCTAGCTTCATCCTTAGCTATATCTGTCACACTGTCCAATTGGTCAAACTCGATTGTGGTGTAGCTAGCCGGATTATTAGCTAACGTAGTTGATATTTAGTGAACACAATATATATATGGACCAATGTTGGCCTCGAGTTGTCAGCCACACTACTAGCTATCTGACATTGAATGGGTGTCTCGTGAAATCAAATGGCCTTGGCTGGTACAGTTGAAAGCACATTGTTGCAAGGCAGTGGGATCGCTGGGATATTCAACGATATAGCATATCCCCCCGTACTTACTGGACGTAGTTACTTCCTCCTCAGTCTAAAACCAGATGTCCCTACGTGATTAGTCTCAAATATGATTAAATGTCCTTTTTCAGAGCAGACATTGCGTTGATTGGCTTGGCCGTAATGGGCCAGAACATCATTCTGAACATGAACGACAATGGCTTTGTGGTGAGTCTGGCAGTGCGCACAAGTAGACCTTAAAAGTTCTAGTTAGTAGCTTTACTCATTATTGACATTTTGATCTTCCTCACCACTTTCTGCCGGTAGCCTACAATTGTTTATGTCTGGTATTTTTTACGCCTTCAGGTCTGCGCGTACAACCGGACCGTGTCCAAGGTGCACGACTTCCTGAAGAATGAGGCGAAGGGGACCAAGGTGATCGGAGCGGAGTCCCTCGAGGACATGGTGTCCAAACTGAAGAAGCCCAGAAGGATTATTCTGCTGGTCAAGGCTGGCCAGGCTGTGGATGACTTCATTGACAAGTTGGTGAGTAGCAGTTGTAGTATGTAATAGTAGCATTTGTTATGGTAGTAGTACTTTTTGTAGTAGAAGTAGTGGTAGTGGTAGTATTATCATTATTAGTGGTAGTTGTTGTATTATTTTTTAGAAGTTGTAGACGTCGCATAAGCAGCAATAGAAAAACTGCAGAGTCATGATGAGTTTGGTGAATGTACCCATAAAATCTATAGTGTTACTGAATTGGATGTGATTGAGGTTCAATTAAACTTTTTTTTCTTCTGTGTTATTTCACAGGTGCCTCTTCTTGAAGCTGGCGACATCATCATTGATGGTGGTAACTCTGAATACAGAGACACAACAGTGAGTTCATGAAAGATTGGATGTTTGTGAGGACATGGTTAACTTCAGTTTCAGGAGAGTGTCCTCTTACACGTGTGTGCGTGTGTGTGTGTGTAGCGGAGATGCCAGAGCATGAAGGACAAGAAACTCCTGTTTGTGGGCAGTGGGGTCAGTGGAGGGGAAGAAGGGGCTCGCTACGGACCCTCCCTGATGCCCGGAGGACACAAAGAGGCCTGGTGAGTTCCGGAACCCTGGGGACGAGTTCCGGAACCCTGGGGACGAGTTCTTAAACTCTTAGGGTCTTGTATGATGTGGAGAAGTCCTGAGGCCTAGAGAATAGCTACACTGAAACTCTATCAAGACAGAGCTCCAATAGTCCTTACTAAGATTGTTTATAACTGCTGTTAGGTCTTACCACTGTCTTGTTACATATACTCATGCAGGCCACACATCAAGGACATCTTCCAGAGCATCGCGGCCAAGGTCGGAACCGGAGAAGCGTGCTGTGACTGGGTGGGAGACGAGGGGGCCGGCCACTTTGTGAAGATGGTCCACAACGGCATCGAGTACGGAGACATGCAGCTGATCTGCGAGGCCTACCACCTGATGAAGGATGTCCTGGGAATGGACCACGATGAGATGGCTAAGGTCAGTTTCCTCAACAACAGCCCGGTGGATTAGCTCTGTCTACATTTACATTTAGTCATTTACATTACATTTAGTCATTTAGGCTTATCCAGAGCAACTTACAGTAAGTACAGGGACATCCCCCCCCGAGGCAAGTAGGGTGAAGTGCCTTGCCCAGGGACACAACGTCATTTTGCACGGCCGGGAATCGAACCAGCGACCTTTTGATTACTAGCCTTATTCTCTAACCGCTCAGCCACCTGACTCCCTGTCCATGAGGCTGTGAACTCAGTCTGGCAGTTCAAAACAAGCTGGATTTCCATTCATTCAGACTATAACTGAGACAGGGTGAATCGTGAACACACCTATGTTATTTTTGTGACATCATAACCCATGCTCGTAATATGCTAAAATTATTCCTAGATTAATCACCGTGCTCAGCATTACCAGAATCGCTGGGATTTTCAGCAATCTAGCATTTCCCCCACAGGCCTTCAACGAGTGGAACAAGACCGAGTTGGACTCCTTCCTGATCGAGATCACAGCCAACATTCTCAAGTTCAGAGACGCGGACGGAACGCACCTGCTGCCCAAGATCCGGGACAGCGCGGGGCAGAAGGGGACGGGGAAGTGGACGGCCATCTCAGCCCTGGAGTACGGCACGCCCGTCACCCTGATCGGTGAGATGGAGGGCAGCCACAGCAGGGCTGTACACGCAACCCTGGAGAGATGCCCTCCTGTAGGGTTACACTCCAACCCTGCTCCTGGAGAGATACTTCTAGCAGGGTTGGAGTGTAACCCTACAAGAGGGTAACTCCGTACCTTGCTTTGGATAAATGTGTTTGTTAATTTCATCAATAAATTAGTCATGGGTTAGCTACAAACGGATCAGCATCGCCGCAAGCATCACTAGGGTGATCTCCCTTCAGGTGATCGTGGTGGATGATGTGCGCTATAAGGAGCTTTTCACCTCCCCCTCATCTTCAGTGACATAAGGGGGATTTTCAGGGCTGCTCTCTCCTGCTCTGGCACTTGCCTGTGGGTGACCCTGCTGTAGCTGTCTCCAGAGTCAGGTGGTGTGGAGTTATTCCAGGACAAAGCTGTCTGCAGTTTAAGACTCGAGTGGAAACACCTAAACCCACACACACACCTTCACCCACCTAAGCACACACACACACACCTTCACCCACCTAAAAACACCCCTTCACACACACACACACACACACAGAAGTATTACAGTCACTTTGACTGAGAGTGAAGTCCTAGGTTTTATTCCCTGTCACTACGGCAACACGTCTGAAGATATTGAAATCTAGTAGTGCCAGACCAATGAGGAAGTTGAGCAGTTATTCCTGTTGTGTGTGTGTGTGTGTGTGTGTGTGTGTGTGTGTATAGGAGAGGGCATCGGTACAATGGGCCTCATTGTGAAAGGGCCTTGTAATAGTGGAGCAGCAGGCCTGTACAGTGAGGTTGGATTTCAACCCTGAATAGAACAACATTCCACATCCCTATTGTCGCTTGGTTCAGTGAACTCTCTCTCTCTCTGTGTCTCTTTCTCTCGTTCTGTCTCTCTTTCTCTATCTCTCTGTATGTCTCTCTTTCTGTATATCTCTGTCTCTCTTTCTCAACCTTGCATCACTTGGCTACTGTGGTGATATTTAGCAAGTCATGCTTACCCAACCTCTTGTCACATCAGGATGTGAGCACAGTTTCTCTTGGCAAGCCCTGCTTTTACAACAGAGGTGAACCCAGCTGAGTCATCAGAACCCTGGCCTTTGTCTTGTGGTGGCTGTGGTGTTTCACAGTCATAAGCACACGTTCATTAGAACAGTGATGATATACTGATTGTGAGTTCCTTGTGTTTCCGGAAACTGATACAGCCTTGCTCTGACTTCTGCAGATGTAGACTTTCAGTCCACTGCTAATGTCTACTCCAATTCACTCTCATCTCCTCTGCTTACTGTATATAATTGTGGGATAACAGCTGTTAGTGTATTTTATAGACATGCTAATGACAAGCTAACTCTCCCTCTCATCTTCCTCTGACTCTCTCTAACTCTTTCCTCTGACTCTCCTTCTCTCTTTTTGATTCTCCTTCCACCTCTTCTCCCGTCCCTCCTCCCAGGAGAGGCTGTCTTTGCCAGGTGTCTGTCCTCTCTGAAGGAGGAGAGGGTGGAGGCCAGCAAGAGCCTCTCAGGGCCCGAGGGGACCAAGTTCAGCGGGAACAAAACCAGCTTCCTGGAAGACATCAGAAAGGTAGGCCTGCTCATTCTGACTGGCCATGGAGAATATGTGGGGGACAAGCCACTGTCACTAGTCAAATTATAGGAGGAAATATATCAAAACATTGTGTTTTGTGCTTTCATTTTCCATTTGAAAAATATTACGAGCTAAATCTACAGTTGGCGAGATGACGTGTTTATCAGAATGTCCTGTAAGTGTCCTGATGAAATGTTAGTAGTGAACATGCTCTCTCTCTGGTCCTGTCCAGGCGCTGTACGCCTCCAAGATCATCTCCTACGCCCAGGGCTTCATGCTCCTCAGGCAGGCTGCCAAGGAGTTCGGCTGGTCCCTGAACTATGGAGCCATCGCTCTGATGTGGAGAGGGGGCTGCATCATCCGCAGGTATGTACAACTGACATACTCTGTGACCTTGTCTGACGTGTGTGTTTGTCATGTATCTCTGTGATGATGAAACTGGGCGACTCAATCCTCAATACCTTTACATGTCTAAATTCTTCTACAAGTCTTGTTACGACAAATATTTCGTTTTGTTTTGAGCTTTTTCATCTTTTGATATCATAAGCAATGGATGATGGTGTCATTTGATCTGTAATCAGACCTTGCCTGTTGTGCCACCTGACGTTGTGACACAGGGGAACACAAACCCACAGGGAAGAGAAGATAAGGTTTACTGTGTAATCAGGCTGAGAAGTGAATGAGGAAATGTTTTCTCTCAGTTGCAACCTTGAGAGAAATGTTGCATAAACCTTAAGCAAACATTGTCACTTCATCGTGACTTTTCTCAGACGAACGTTGAGCAAGTTGCGACCTGTTATACCTCAATGCTCTGATTCAGCACCTGAGTCCCCCTGTGTCAGATGACACACAGGTTCTTAAACATGGCTTGGCTTCTTAAACATCTCCTACATGGGCTCTGAATATGTAGTTCAACACAAATGCTGTCTAGACTAGTAGATGTTTTATTATAGTACACTGTTTGATATGTATGGGGAAGATTTTTTTTTTTTTTCCCCACAATATTTTCCTTCATCCTATAGATATGTCTACATGCATGACTGGTGTAACAGGCATGGACACTCACTAACAGGCTGTGTTCCTTTGCAGTGTGTTTTTGGGGAAGATCAAGGAGGCCTTCGACAGAGACTCTGAGCTGCAGAGCTTGCTTCTGGACAACTTCTTCAGCAATGCCGTACAGGACTGCCAGGTACAGGAAGTAGGAAGTGATGTCATGATGCAGGAAGTAGGAAGTGATGCAGGCCCAACCATAGATATATATAAAGGGTAGATGTCTCGTCCGCGTTGCCGGACAAGGGAGTCTAGAACGTCCGCACATGGCGGCCATCTTGCTACAGTCAACTCGCTCACCCATAACATTGTGTTGGTGCTACATGTACTTTTTAAATGACCATAACTTGCTCAATTTTCAACCGATTTTTTTACGGTTTGGTTTGTTATCAACGTCAGAGATGTCGTTATGCCACTGCATACTTATGAATAATTATGTTATTTTTTTCACAAATAGAATAGAAGCAAGATGGCCGCCATTTGCGGATGTTCTAGACTCCGCCGTAAAACATCTAGTCTATATATATATCTATGGGCCCAACCCTCCCAGCCAGGCTGCCGAGACACCAGCAAGGCTCATATTGTTTTGTTACTTTTGCCTATGCCACAGTCTGATATAAAACATCAAAAGCAGTAGGCACAGGACTGTATGCTTTGTGACTGTTGTCCAGTGTAGTATTATTATTCACCCGTGTGTGTGTGTGTTCCTGCTCCAGGACTCCTGGCGTAGGACGATCAGTACCGGGGTCCAGCAGGGCATCCCCATGCCTTGCTTCACCACTGCCCTCTCCTTCTACGATGGATACAGACATGGGATGCTCCCTGCCAACCTCCTGCAGGTACAGCACACTCACACTCTCTCTCTCACACACACACTCACACACGCTCTCTCACACAAACGCACTCACACGCACACACACACGCTCTCACACACACACACACTCTCACACACGCACGCACGCACTCTCTCTCACACACACTCATTCATACACACACACACACTCTCACTCGCACACACACACTCTCATACACACACACATGCATAAACTCACTCTCATACAGGTAAACACACACGCTCTCACACCCGCTGTAAAGGGTTTAAGGCTGACTCCTGTGAATATATGTCAAAGTGCATGAGATTAAAGCAAACTGCACGTGTTCAAGGTTAGTTAAGGTAAATGTGGGTGTGTGTGGTGAGGGGCTAGGAGTCCATAAGACTCTGAGAGCTGAGTGGTACTAATACCTTCAACTAAAAACTAACACTGAGGTATTAATAATACTATGCTAACACTGATGTCTCTCTCCTCTCTGTCTCTCTCTCCCCCCCCAGGCCCAAAGAGACTACTTTGGAGCCCACACGTACGAGCTGCTGTCTAACCCTGGGACGCACATCCACACCAACTGGACAGGCCACGGGGGAAACGTGTCTTCCTCATCCTACAACGCTTAAGGAGGACACACGGCCAGGGAATGTCTGTTACACATTCCTTCTACACATACAAGCCTAAATACTGAAGACTACTGTACCCAGCCCACAAAAAAACTACAACAATAATGTATCTTAAACATTGAAAAAAAAAGAAAAAAAAAAACTTTTCTGAAGTGTTATTTTAATTTGTATTTATGGTGAAGTGAAATGGTGATCGTTTTAGTGTTGTAACCCCCCCCACTTTTATGAGGTAGTGAATATATGGTTGTTGGGCCTTCATCACCCATCACAACAAACAGGGAAGCTGTGAGAAGCCCCGCCCTCACAGCAGAAGCCCCGCCCTCACAGCAGAGGCCCCGCCCTCACAGCAGGGCCCGCCAGACAACCGCCAGTTCCTCCAATCATGTTTGCTCCAGAGTTCAGAGTTAACCATGGATTAGGGTTAACTATTGCACTGTACTGTATTAGGCTAAATAAAGACTTCAATCCCTTTTTAATGAGCTTTTGTGGTTCTTACTCTCCAGCGTCTCTGTAAACAGCATTCAGCTCTGTGTGTGTTTTGGTCTTAATTTAACCCATGGATTGTATAAAGTTGCCGGTCACAAACCTGGTCTGAAATGGGGCATGAGCTAATGTCTGTATTTGTTGCTGAGCCTCTACAGGGTCGGAAATTGCTTTTGATCAAATGTCATATCAATTTTTTACACTTTTATAAATAGCCAGAGATGGCAAAAGTACACACATCCTTCACTCATGTTTAATAAGATTCTGGTAATGGTTGAAGTACTGACTGGTAAAACGTTGTCAGAAAAATTAATAGTGAAGTAAAATACTGATACCAGAAAATTCTACTTAAGTACAGTAACAAAGTATTTGTACTTTGTTACTGTATGCCCCCATCTAAAAATTCTTTGACTTTCTGCTACTGCTGCTTGGCAATCTCATTTTCATTGTTGAGCAGTGTGGATGAATACAATCTATGCTTCTATTTCATAATGTTCACAAAGTATTTGTACTTTGTTACTTCCCATCTCTGCAACAGTGTAACAACAGTGTAATAGTGTAATAGCGACAAACAGTGTAGTAACAGTTGAAGTGCTGACTAGACTTTTTCACCGGCGTTAAAGAAGTATGGGCTCTGACATACACTAAAAAGTAGCCATTACTACTACCGGTTTTAGTGTTACGCTGGTAACTGGACCTGAAAACGATTTTAGCTCAATCATTGATGTCATTATCAGTTGGGGGCATTAATTACTGCCCATGTCCACTAGATGGCCTTCAACTTAAAGAATGGATAATACATTACAATACAATTCTTGAACTGTCATGGGCACGGCACTCTCTATAATTCCAGTTATTAATATTTGTGGCACCGAATGCATCACGGGAACTGTGCACTAGCATTTAGTCATTTAGCAGACGCTCTTATCCAGAGCGCTAGTGAATATAGCAACTGGAACAATGTTCGTATGACTTTATAAAGGATGCATGTCTTAAAGTTGTTTTTGTGATTATTAAAGTTGTCTTATGAACTTAGAAGTGTGCTCAGGCTTAAACATTGTGTCTCACACGGTGTGGGAAGCAGGCTGTACTTTGTGTCTTAATCTCTCCATTTCAGAAGCAACCTTGAAAGCGGGCTGAGACGGCACCCGAGCAGGTGGGATGCGTCGGCAAGAACAACTCCCTGATGCACGAGAGAACAAGCTCAACCCTCTTTTCATCTTTCTGTTTTAATTGCACTGTATAACATATGCTGGGCAGGGACAGATAGCCAGTTGGACTTCGTGAACCAACCCAAACTCTGTTGCGGGTAGGGAAACGTAGACAACCCCAGAGCTCTGTACTTGTTGATTTCCAACTGCTGCATTAAAGCTGATATTATCGGACCTCTGCGACTCCAGACCACTCTTTCTAGAACACAGACTTGTGTCATTGAATACCATCATTACATATTGGAATAGACACAAAGAATTTCAGTCCTTCATACTACAGTATGGATTGAATCGCAGATGCACTACATCGCTAGTCATCGCTAGTCTATCAGTGATGCAATCTGGACGCTCTGGATAAGAGCGTCTGCTAAATGACTAAATGCAATCAATCAATCAATCGATTTAGACATTTACAGTAACCTTCCCTAGCAGCAAAAAAATCTAATCTATCTCGTCTAAAAATTCTTTGACTTTCTGCTACTGCTGCTTGGCAATCTCATTTTCATTGTTGAGCAGTGTGGATGAATACAATCTATGCTGCTATTTCATAATGTTCTATGTTTCTGTTGAATGATGAATATAATCTATGCTTCTGTTGAATGATGAATATAATCAATGCTTCTGTTTAATAAAAATACAATCAATGCTTCAGATAAAATAAGTAATGATAATGATGAACATATATTCCAAACATATGATTATGCACCAGGACGTGACAGTGTCTGAGAGAGTGAGAAGAGGGTCATTCTCAAGAGAATGTATCCTTTCGTGAGAAGAGGAATGCAACTAGAGAGGATACAATTTCTGGGGAAATTGTAGGGTGTGCTTGCTTGCGTCGGTTGCACAGGGGTCTGTATATTTTATATAAAAATGCATCGGGCCTACTTATTATTTATAAAGATTACATAGATTTAAAAGCATCTTTTTTTTGCTGCTCATTTACAACTCAAAATATGAGTGAAGTGTAGAATGAAATATGATGTCTTCTCATTTCCCCTGCAAGAGGCAGCTGACAGGCTGAATCAAAACGAATACATTTGGCAGACCGGTGTAAAAATTGACCTAATCTCTATGACTTAAACGTCCTTTTAAGTTGTCCCTTCTCGTGATATTTTCAGGCATTTAGCCTACTCATATTGCATTCATTCATTAATAAAGAACCCCCTTTGAAGATTATTCTACGACTTTACCGGCAGAAGATAGAATCGCGATTCAAACAGTACCATCTGCTAACTGAAAATATGCCCCCAAAAACGTAAATAAGCTTGACATTTATTTAGTGGAAAATCGCTCATTCATAAAAAGCTCACTGGTAGCGATCATTGTCAGTAACAACGCAAAATGCGATATAGCCCTGTGTGGAGAAGCTGCCCCGGTAAATTGTACTACTACAGTACAGTACTAGACTACTGCTGTGTTCGTCTTGGTAGCGATTGCGTTGGTTGAATTCGATTTAACGTTCCGTTGTACGGTTTAGGCTGAAATTAATTATTTTCATGAACAGATTGACAAAGTTTAGGCTGTGGCAATGAAGTTCAGGTTAGTAGTCAGATTGTTTCAACTATTGAAAGACTTTTGAGTAAGGGGAGTGCCGAACATGTTCTGTCACCGTTTGACTTGAACAGCTGAGGAGTTTTTGTTAGCTACTCACACTAGTGTCTCGGGTAGGCTACAGCGTTGCAGTGAGCTACACTGGTTTGAAACCACAGGTAATGGTAATTTCACCAACAAATCGTTTACTAATGTCAGAATAAATCATATAACGAAAATGTATATGTGAGGAATGTTTATTTTAACGATTGAAAACAGATACATCATAGACCACTGTAGTATGTGTTGCCCGGGCAACACAGGCTAATGTCATGATGCTAATACTTCAGTGAAATAGTAGACTACCGTTTCCGAAAGTAGATGTACTTCCTTAATAATATCATCTTATATTGTACATTACACATCACAATTGTGTGTCATATCACAAAGTAAAATGAGTAAATAGTTATCACCCTGGCCTCTTTTCTTGTGGCGTTTCTGCAGCTGCCTTGCAGTAAAGCTATAGTTAGCCTAGCTATCCCCCAAGTTAACAGATGCGAAACGAATGTCCTGCCAAAGGTAGTCACGCGTGTTTTCGTGACATTATTGCAGACCGGTGTAAAAATGGACCTAATCTCTATGATTTAAACGTCATTTTAAGTTTTTCTCTTTTCATGATATTTTCAGGCATTTAGCCTACTCATATTGCATTCATTCATGAATAAACAACCCCTTTGAAGATTATTCTACGACGTTACCCGGCAGTAGAAGATGGAATCGCGATTCAAACGGTACCATCTGCTAACTGAAAATATGCCCCCCAAAACGTAAATAAGCTTGACATTTATTTAGTGGAAAATTGCTCATTCATAAAAAGCTCACTGGTAGCGATCATGGTCAGTAACAACGAAAAATGCGATATAGCCCTGTGTGGAGAAGCTGCCCCGGTAAATTGTACTACTACGGTACAGTACTAGACTACTGCTGTGTTCGTCTTGGTAGCGATTGCGTTGGTTGAATTGGATTTAACGTTCCGTTGTACGGTTTAGGCTGAAATTAATTATTTTCATGAACAGATTGACAACGTTTAGGCTGTGGCAATGAAGTTCAGGTTAGTAGTTAGATAGACTTTTGATTTAAGTAAGGGGAGTGCCGAACATTTTCTGTCGCCGTTTGACTTCCTAAACAGCTGTGTACTGTAGCTAGATGTTTTTGTAGTGTGTCTCGCGTAAGCTACAGCGTTGCAGTGAGCTACACTGGTTTGAAACCACAGGTAATGGTAATTTCACCAACAAATCGTTTTCTAATGTCATAATAAATCCTACAACGAAAATGTATATGTGAGGAATGTTTATTTTAAGATTGAAAACAGATAACGCTACATCATAGACCACTGTAGTATGTGTTGCCCGGGCAACACAGGCTAATGTCATGATGCTAATACTTCAGTGAAATAGTAGACTACTGTTTCCGAAAGTAGATGTACTTCCTTAATAATATCAGCTTATATTGTACATTACACATCACAATTGTGTGTCATATCACAAAGTAAAATGAGTAAATAGTTATCACCCTGGCCTCTTCTCTTGTGGCGTTTCTGCAGCTGCCTTGCAGTAAAGCTATAGTTAGCTTAGCTATCCCCCAAGTTAACAGATGCTAAACGAATGTTCTGGCAAAGGTAGTCACGCGTGTTTTTTGTGACGTTAGTGACGCAGTGACGTTAGTAACGTCAGTGACTGTGGCTAGCAAATTAGCCACCGTTAGCTTCACTTTTCGCCACAAAAACTTAACTTACGCTTAAACCATGCAACGGAACGTAAATTCCAATAGAAGCAACTCAATCGCTACCAAGACGAAACTTTTGACACCTACGTTGTCTATGTAGGCCAAATATTGACTGAGTTTTAGGGGGGCAAAAAGAAAAAAAAAGAAATAATAATAATATATATGTGAGAGAACAAAGGTTGTGCTCTCGCCGAAGGCTTGAGCACACCCAATAAGTCAGCGAACTGACAGGGAGGGGTGCACAGGGTGATATGATTTGCTTCAGAGAGTGTGGAAGTCAGAAGACTGTTCTCACAAGGGCCTTTGTCTTCTCTACTCTACGAAGCGAGACTTGTCATGTAAGTGCCGTTACATGTTGTGAACACTCTTATACAAATGCTCTAAGTTGATTGTTTGATTTCATTGTTTCAAATTGTTAATTAATATATTTTGATTTGAGGTGGTTCCGACAAAAGGGGTCAGAACCATTGGTTGATTGGTTGCATTCTTCCTTTCTTAACTGAACTAATGTAATTAGTGCATTGTATACATTGATGAGTTGCTGTCGACAGCCCTTTTATGCTGATTCCAGGCATACATAGCATTGATATGGTGCTCTGCCTTTGAATGGAGCTTGAACCCAGAATCTTTAAACAAAAACCTGACTGTGATGTGAAGGCAGATTCAGGTGGACTGAGCAGAGAAAAATGCCTACAGGCGAAACAATAAGTTGAATCTTGACTTACAGAATATTCAAGCCATGAATTGTCGTTATACCAGGAGCTGTTGAAAGCCATTTTCCTGGTCAAGCTGCAGGTCTGCTGAGACCCTCAGCTCCTTTAAATCCAGATTGAAGACTTTACTGTTTGCTGTTGCCTTTAATTGAACCAGAGTCAAGGATATCAATACATTTCTGCATCTCACTCCTGCATTTTATTTTTTAAACTGCACTGCAAATTGTATTATATTTCTTGCTTTTTGACTGTTTTTAATGTTTTATTGAATGTTCTTGTTGTTGTTGTTGAAATGTGCTATACAACTTGCCTTGCCTTGCCTTGTTTTCTGTG
Organism: Osmerus mordax; assembly: GCF_038355195.1. Classification (NCBI taxonomy): domain Eukaryota; kingdom Metazoa; phylum Chordata; class Actinopteri; order Osmeriformes; family Osmeridae; genus Osmerus; species Osmerus mordax. Next base: position 19,772,632 of record NC_090056.1, on the reverse strand, counting down.
TATGCAGAAGGTCAGCATGCTGGCTAGGGAGGCGAAATGGTAACACTATGGTAGAGCCCAGGGACTGGTGCGAGTACAATGAGATAACGAGATGCATTGGGTGTGGAGGATGTAACTCCTCTGGCGGTTAGATGATATAGAGCTGCTCTGGGGATCAGTGGTGATGCAAGGGCTGGGGTCTATTTCCACCTCATCTGCCTGTTTAAAATTATTTAAAAAATAAGCCTGATACCTCTCCCTTGGCAGGTGTCTGATGATGTTCAGGGGAAGGGGTGACAGAGTCTCCAAGGGTGGGCAGTATATCCAATGGGGGAACAGAACAGTCCAGGGTGGGACAGACCAGATGGTCTGATGACATCCAACCGCCAGAGGAGTTACATCCTCCACACCCAATACATCTCGTTATCTCATTGTACTTGCACCAGTCCCTGGGCTCTACCATAGTGTTACCATTTCGCCTGCCTAGCCAGCATGCTGACCTTCTGCATTCCTCCTCACACTAAAAGTCACATTCAGCATAACATGGTTCACTTTTCACAGACTTAGAAACATCCTGTTGCATAAGTTAATCTGTTCTAATTGAAGCATTGATTACATTTGGAATATATGTTCAGCATTGTCATTACACATTTGGTAGATCTGAGGTATTGATTGTTCTTTATCAAACAGACATAGAACATATAAAATAGCAGTATAGATTAGCAGTATAGATTTCATTCCTCCACACTAGATAGCTGTCCCTAGCAAAGTCTGTAGTCTAGCAACCTGTCTCTAGCTAGCTGTCTTGCGCCATACCGTGAGCAAAGAGTATGTAACAAGTAGCATAGGCAGCCTAGCAGATAATCAAGGATTTGAAGTGCATAATTCTAACAATATTCCACTGTGGGTTTGCACCAAGGGTAGTGCAATAGCATGTACATCACTGTGTCCCATGCTCTTACTGCTAATTGCTTGTCTTTGTTGCCTGTTCCTTGTTTGAACCTCTACCTTATTTGAGTGGGTGATTCACCCCCTTCATCTGCCTGTACTGTCATTTAGAGTTATCCTAGCTTCTCCAGGTTTTTAACACAACCTCCAGAAGACATTAACAGCCATTAAAGACCAAATCTCAAACAGCCGTTAATTGTAGAGATGTTCTATTAATTAGACAAAGCACTAGTAGAGAAATTAGACAAAGCACTAGTAGAGAAATATTTTTCTAAATGAAGAAGTGAGTTAGCTGAAGTGTTTTGTAGTAGAATAAGTATTTTGAGGTCTGGGAACATGATGGTCTGCCTTCTATGCGACTGGCTCGGATAAATTAATTTCCAGGTGGGTTTTTTTTATATAGTATTCTAATTTTGGTGGAGAAGAATACAAGGTTAAATTCCAGAACGACTTCTTTGTAGTTTAATAAGAAATTATGCATTGATTGTATCTGGAATATATGTTCAACATTATCATTACCCATTTGGATGTATCTGAAAGCTATGATTATATTCATATATATCATTAACAAAGACATAGATTATATTCATCTTTTAACATAAACATAGAACATATGATGTCCCGCCCCCCGCCCCCGCACGATATGCACCTGTTTCGCCCATAAATGACCATTGCACAGTCTCTACATACAAAATCCCCGAATTCAGGGAGATTGTATAGCATTAGCGGGCGTCCGGGAGCCGATATTGACATGCAGGAGACTCCCGGAATTTCCGGGAGACTTGGGATGTCTGCCTAGATTAGCAACACTTTACACTAGAGACAGCTAGCTAGGAACAGGTTGCTAGAGACAGTTGCTCAAGACCGCTATTTAGGTAGCTAGAGGCAGCTGGCTAGGAACAGGTTGCTTGAGACAGGTTGCTAGTAGACAAACACAGGTAGCTCTAGCTAGCTTAGCGAAAGACAGGCTAGCAGTAAAGAACAGCAGCTCGAAAGGGAACACCACTCCGCTCATCTGAAAGCCTCTCTTAATAATGAACGATGCTCTGCAAGGGAAGCGTGGAAGCGTTGAGGAAACCCTGGGCCTACGGTCTACGAGTACGACCTCCACCCCTGAGCAAAAAATCGAGAATGCAAACAAGTAGCTAGAGCTAGGTCCAGCTGTTGACCAGGTCGGTGTCGGTGTTTTGGTCATAAATGGGAAGATAAAATATGTTACCTGAGATGGTTTGGTGTGTCAGACATTTTCAGTCATGTAATAGTGAGGTCACATATTCTCTGGGCAAAATGTGACCAATCAATTTATTTTAAAGCCCTGCACACTTGAAAACATATTTTCTATGTAAGTCAATTACAGGGAACTTAATGTTTAACAATACCAAGCACTTTATCCTTTCAAAGTCGGATTCACTATGGCCTGCTCTGTTTATGTAAAGCTATTAATGGGGAAGTTTGGAGTGGAAACAGCTTTCACTTACTTGCAGTGTCTTATTAGGAGAATTTTTACCATCAGAATTGGTCAGAGTGGTTTGAGGATGTGTAAATTAAAATCTTAATTTCACTAATTGCCCTCTCTGCGTCAGACAGCCCCTTGTGAGGGTCTATAAAGCTGGAGGCTGTGGGATGCTTGGAGGTTGCAAGACTACACTGCTCATCATGAGGGTCCAGTTGAGGTCCGTTCTTCTCCTGCTGGCGTGGAGCGACCTGGAGACTTTGGCTCCCCCCCTAGATGGAGGACTAAGACTACAGAGACATCAGGTAAGTGATAGAAACCTGTGAAACAGAACTTTAGTTTCTTCGATTAATATTGTAGCGGTGGCATAATGGTGTTAGTGTGTGAGTGGTGTCTCATGCAAATGTGAGTTGCTTTGGTCCCCCCCCCCCCCCCCGGGTTAAAGTGTTCATGTTGGGTATAAAAACTAAACCATGTAAAAAGTGCAGTGTGAGAGATAAAACAACGTTGCTGTGAGTGAGGAAGAGGGTTGAACTCTGCGCTCAGGACTGGGCTCCAGAGCGGAGGGGCTTGCTGCAGCAGGTGTTAGCACAGCTGTCCTCAGACTACCCAGACTCCAACCAGCTGCATCTGCAGAGAGACCAGGAGGAGAGAAACCAGGAGAGGGACCAGGAGGAAAGGGACCAGGAGGAGAGAGACCAGGAGGCGAGATCACTCAGAGCACCTCCTCGACACAGATTTAGCTGTAAGAACTTCTTTTGGAAGACCTATTCCATCTGCTGACAGTTGCTACGGTGGCATCGACAAGCCCAACCACCACTATCAATGTTAACACTTATTAACAAGTGAATTCATGAATAAACAGCAACCAGATAAAGGTAAACCAGTTTTATCCTTGATTTCTGACTGGAGTGACATAGCATATTTGTGTATTGAGTGGGTGATCTCAGACTGTCAGATCCCTTCCTCTGAGGACTTTTTAACACCTCATCTTGAGACCAGGGAAAATAATTGAAGAGCTCAGTCTGCTTGTTAAAACAGATCATGCATTTTCACATACTGAATGAAGATACTGTGGACAAGGGGACTCATTTCATGAGTTAACCCTCGTGCTGCCTTCGGGTCACATGACCCAAAGGTTCATAACGAACCATCGTTGTGTTTACCCAATTTTACCCAATACAAAAACAAATTAAAATAATTTTCTTTTAACCTTTGCAATGTGGGGGGTCTGAGACCGCCTAGCTGTTAAAAGAAAATGCTTCAATTTGTCTTTGTATGCGGTAAATCTGTCGCAATACGACGGTGGGTCACAATGACTGATGGGTCAGAATGACCCGAAGATAACACAAAGGTTAATGTGGCACCACCTAGAGGCTAACAAGACTACATCCTTAACACCACCCCTCTTCCACTCATTACAGAAATAGGGTTAACATTTACCACTACGCACAAATCAGGCTAAGATATTAACATTGACAAAAGCAGATGTGGAATTGTTTTAACTTCATAAAAAAATAAAAATAAAAGATCTCTGCAACAAAAACCTTTTCAAAATAGAGAAAACAACAAATGATGAAAAATTTAAAACTTTATTTTACACTCCATAGGACTAAAAATAAGAGATCAATTTCAGTGTACAAGAGAGAATACCTGCTGTCATATTCAATCAGCAATTTTCCAAAACCCTGAAAAATATACTTCAATCATAAATCTTTCCCTGTACAGTCTTTAAAGAAATCACACGTCTGGTCTGTCTGAAATCGTACATCTGAACCACAAGAAAAGAATATCTATGTAATACTTACTCATTAACTTTCCAGTAATAATTACAGTTATCAATGGTTATTAGGACATAGCAGTGGAAAAAAAACATTTATAAAGCCAGTTTGTGACATCAAAAAATCAGGTTGGAATAACAAAAGTGAGAGGGGGAAAAAAATAAAACAGATCACCAATAACGACACAGATGGAAGGGGGTGTTGGCCCTGTTTTGGAGCGTGTTCACTCGTGGGAATGCGATGGACGCCATGGCCCAGTTGGAGATGGTCCGTGCTAAATTTCAACATGGTGGTCCGTGGGGTTGTTCTGAGTGAGGTGAAGGGGTCCCTTGTCAGGTGTAAGGCATTCTCCATCCTTCTCCACTGAGGTCTTGTCTTGGCCCACCCAACAGTGCACCAAACTCCAGTCTTCAGCATCTTCAAAATTGACTTCTCTCTGGGATCTGGTGAAAACCTGGGCCAGCCATGTCCAAGGTCCCTACACATGCGAATTAAAGCGTTGGCAGTTCAATTAATGTTAACAAGCAAAAATATGTCAAGTAGGCATCATACCTAGTCAAATGTAGTTTTATTTGAGAATTCCCTTGTCACAAAAACACATAAAATGCATTCAGAAACACTTCAAACACAAACTTTCCAATAGGGACTCTTCAAACACCCGCCACTTCACCCCCTAAACGACAAGAGTACACTTGCATCATCACACACCCCCCCCCCCCTTGCTCTCCATACAGACAGCACAGTCACATATTCACACGAAAAAGGGGTTTATCGTAACAAAGAGTAAATAAAGCACACAGCATTCACATCAAATCAGACAGCAAGATAAAGGGATACAAGGAAAAAACTTTTTTTTTGTTTTTTGTTTTTAACACTTAACATTTCACTGTGTTGCAAAGACTATAGCTTGATAGAAAAACAGGGAGGAAGGAGAGAGAGAGACCTTAAAGATCTCGAGATGCAGCAAAAAACGTCCTTGTGATGGTGAAAAGGGACACACTCGTACCGGCTTCTTCCTCTCTCTCTCACACTCGCACAAAAGCCACAGGTGGTCTTCACTCTCGCAGGCATCCGGCCCCTTCAGCACAAACAGTCCTTTTTCACACCTGCTTTCTTTCACTTTTGCCCCCTCCGCTCGCTCACGTTCAGTCTCTCACTCTTCGACCACCACGAACAACCCCCACTCACTGATTTCAAAAGCGGCAAGATAATATTTTGTTTTTTGTAGTTATTTTTCGTTTTTTTTGTTTGTTTTTTTTTAATCCATGAAAGAGAGAGAGAGAAAAAGGCAACACCCACCGTCTGACACAGTATATGCAGAGTGAAGCTGTGTTCTTTGATGGCAAAGCATTTAGACATGAGAAGAGGGGTACTGATATTGAGATCGGTCGAACATTGCTGCCAACGATGGGCTTCTTCCCGGGAAATTGGAAAAGAGTTGTTGAACTGTAGAAGAGATTTTCATGAAGGCGTGTTCATAAAAACAGCAGAGAAAGATTTTACAAATCAACTGCACACATAGATTAAACATCACTTCCGATTCTACAGCATTTGCACATGGTTGCAGAGGGGTGACGCTGGTCATACTCGAGCATGGTTCGGATATACGTACTTCGCATGCTGAGTCACGACGCATTCAAAACAACATCAAGAAAGAAAAGAAAAACAAACAGAAAAAGTACTACGTGTGTAGTATAGTCTTTAACCACTAACAAACTCAACAACTCAACCACTGTGCACTTCGCTATAGCATTAGTCACACATACAAATGCATGTTTAAATGTCTGACAAAACAAAAGGCGATTTAATCTTTTAAATAGCTGGGAGATATAGATATATATATAAAAAGATGACTAAATATGGATCTTCCTCCCAGTCCCTTATTTTATTTATATATATTTTTTTTAACAATACTTACCAGAACTAGTCTAGTAAAATGTCTAGATAAACTTCCAAGAACACCCCCCAAAAAAATAACAGTATCAACCCCGTCGCCACAGCTTCCTACATTCCCCACCCAGACGTCTTAGACTCCATAGAGGTGCCAAAGCCAGAACTGAAGCCCCCAGTGCCAGAGGCAGAGTTGGTGCCTGCAGCCCACCCAAGACTAGCTGAACTGGGACTACTGTAACTGGTGCTATTGGAGCTATAGGTCTGGTCTCTGGTGGTGGCAGTGGTGGTGCCTGCCGTGGTGGTCTGCCCCTGCTGGTTAGCCAGCATTCCCATCATGCCCCAGCTGCTCTGCAGCGCTGCCTGAGCAGCGGCCATCATGGCCGGGTTGAGGCTGAGTGTCCCGAAGTTCACCCCACTGCTACTGCTGCCTAGCCCCCCCCGGTTGCTGCCGTAGCCCTGAGCCCCGAACCCTCCTGTCCCAAACCGCCCACGCTCCATCATTTGCCTACTGTTGTTGTGCTTAGGCTCGGCGTTGGAGATGTGGACGCTGACTCCCTTGATGATCAGGTCCTCTCCGCACAGGGCCTGGGCCACCTGGGGACAGGAGCGGGGGGAGGAGGTGACGCAACACACACGTACCCCACACACACACACCAAGCAGGGGGGCAGTCGTTTGTACTTTGTTGCACACTCAGACTGTTGAGCCTGTGGGGGCAGGGGTGAGGGATGTAGAGATGGGGAAGGGGGAGTGAGGGAGGTGGAGATGGGGAAGGGGGAGTGAGGGATGTAGAGATGGGGAGTGAGGGATGTAGAGATGGGGAGTGAGGGAGGTAGAGATGGGGAGTGAGGGAGGTAGAGATGGGGAAGGGGGAGTGAGGGAGGTAGAGATGGGGAGGGGGAGTGAGGGAGAGAAGGGGGGGTGAGGTAGAGGGGCAGAGACTAGGTGGGGATTGTAGGGACAGGGTAGGGCAAGTGGAAGGGATGGGACAAGGTTTGGACAGAAGGGCAGAGAGTGCGGCTAGGGACGGGATGGAAGTAGAGGAGTAGGGATGAGGTGGGGGTGGTAGGGGCTGGGCGAGGGGGGGCTGGGGGGTCTAAACAGGGTGAGGGAGTTGGTGGCTGGTGAAGAACTTACCTGGTCATCGGCGAAGGTGACGAAGGCGAACGCCCGGAAGGGTTTGGGGATGAACACGTCGGTGACCTCGCCGTACTGCATGAAGAACTGCCTCAGCTCGTCGGTGGTCATGTCCTCAGTGCAGCGACCCACAAAGATCTTGCGGCAGCGCTGGGGCTCGTCGGGACCCACCTGTGGACCAAAACAAACACACCCACAATTTAAAAAACTGAAAGGCGAGTGAGTAAAAATGTATGACAGAAAAAGAAAATAAATCTATGGACAAACTAAAATGGTCGTGATCACATCATAAAGGGTTGGTTGGATGATCACACCCGGGAAATAAGTTAGAAGAAGTTGGCATTGGCTGGTGTGGATCCATTCAATCAGCCACTTTTGGTAAGTAGCCATAAACTTCACTACTGTTCCAAAATATGTGATGATCAGTGACTCAGGAATGACCGCTAAGAAACTAGTTTTATTTTAATAATGCTTCCACTTCACTGACTCACAATTAGAGCTGAAAAAGCTCAATAATTGTGGTATGCGTTTGTTTTTTTTAAACAAACAAGTCCGCCGACTTCAGATGGGTTAAATAATAAATCATCGTCATCATCAATAAATAAAATCTGATCAACCTATCTGCAGTTGTCAGATGTGAATGTTAAAAAGGCTTTAACATATTTTAGCTGGTATAGTAAAAAGAAAACTAAGGGAATTCTAGAATACCTTAGAGTTGGGTAGTTTGCAGTCACACCATCTTCCATCAATCATGTGTCTCTGAGATATCACTTTGGACTGCGTCTCATACTCCGTGAAACGAACGAATCCAAAGCCCTTCGAGTTCCCAGTCTTGACATCCCTCTTAATCTGCAGAAGAACGGTGTTGACAACAAAAATACTCAAATAAAATTGTATTTGTATAACCCTTTTACCAAGCAATGTCAGAGAGCTTGTCACAGGTGCCCATAGAACTGCACCGTAGACTCAATTGCATGATATAATACGTATAAACTGAAAAGTTCAACAGCGGCATTACCTGCACCATGATGACCTCGCCGAAAGTGCTGAAGTAGTCTTTCAGGTCCTGCTCTGACGTCTTCCACGGTAACCCAAGGACAATCAAGTCTGATGTTTTCTGAATACCCCTCTTGATCTTAACGGCAGAGGCTGCGTCCATTTCATCCATCTTTCTTTTGTTATCTGGCAGGATCACACCAACTAAAAAGAAGATACTTACAATTTTACAACTGCCAGACAAGTTAGATAACGTTGCAGTACTCGAAATCGAGGGAAATGCAATATTTTAGATATTAAAACCAACATACCTTTGGGATAATTGACGACATAGACCAAGTTACCCCAGTCGCTCTCTGGAGCATGCAAAACACCCTCCACAAGGCGAACGCCTCGCATACACTGGGACGCGGGGCTCCTGTAACGTAGGCCGCAGGCACCAGGGAACTGCGCTGCTACTGTCGATAGCAAAACTGTCCCGTCATCTTCAGATGGGATCTCCATGGGTTCTTCGTTTTCATCTTCGGCCACGCGAATGTATAACTCTGCCATTCTGTCTAGATTGGCAGGGGGTTAGCTAACTTCACTCACTAGTTAGCTAGCTACTGCACGAACACAAAGCTAGTGGCTGCACGCGGGGATTGGAAGCTGTAAGCTACACAGACTAAATAAGTACGCGCTGAAATCACTTGTGCTTCAGTTAAAAATAAATAAAAAGGAAACGCACTCTTCTATTTGGTCGAGAAAATTGATGAAGAGGCTACGACAACACGAAGATGCAGATAACTACAGATGGCGTATGGTTGCTACAAAATTTGATAGCTGGCGGCCATGAGAACAGAAGACTGTCGTCTTCTATATACGCACACAAGAAAAAATGAATGAGATGCTAGCTGGCTAGCTATAACATTTACAAGCTAGCACGAGTTTACGCGCCTTGGAATGCTTTGCATATGAAGTTCCCTACTATTACAGATAATATCGTCCAAGCAGTGCACTTAACAAAAGATACCTGATATTCAGATCACGGAAAAAAAACAATTCAAATTCACAAGAAAGTAGGACCTATGTAGCTGGCTAGCTAATCACTTGTCTTCCAACAAAATGGTAGCTGGTCTGAATGACATCATTAGTTTGGAAAGTTCCATTAGTGGCATATAGGGGTGTTTATAAAGGGATTATTCTATTGGGACGAGCCAATCCAATGAATAGTATCAAACATTGAAATATTTCAAAACAGCACGCAAGATATACCTGTATCAAACATCAGTTCACAAATATACATTTCTATATGTTTCTATATATTTCGTACAATACACCAATATTGTATAGAAATACCCGTTTAGTTTAGTCTGAGCCAGTACAAACAAAAGTGCGCACTGAGAAATCCAGGCCTGCTCGTGCCTTCTTCACTGTCCAACGGCCTTTGAGCCCAACGGCCACTAGATGGCGTCTTGTTGTTTAGCGGCTTTAGGGTATTGACTAGGGACCTTTGTTGTGATTTGGACAGTGTTTTTTATATGAACTTGTTTTCGTTTGTTTTGTTTTTCTGTAAAAGGATATATATTATAAGATAAGTATAATATGGTTTAACCGAGTCCCTCCAGTGCACTGTTTCAATGATCCCCTTTCAACGGTTCAAATTGATTCTCAAAGTGACGCTTGTTACAGACATCGACCACATCGACAATAATTTAACACATCAATTATTTTGTGGATATTGCATAAACCAGGATAACAACTTCCGGTAGCTAGCAGCAGTCCTCTTACACAAAATGCCGTTTTTAAGTTTGGGTGAGCTTCCCAAAATGACAATTAACGATGTACATATGATTCTGTGTTGCTTCCCTTCTTCATGCAAGAGCAACAATTGTTTCAAGTTGTATGTTTCGAGCTACATCGTCGATTACAAAGGTAAGGTTTAGACTAAAGTAAAAAGTAGATAGCTCTAGTTATCCTCGAAGGGATTTGAGCAGTAACATTAGCTCTATCTAGGATAGCTAGCTAACGATTTTTATATATATTTTATATATAGCCAATTCAAATGGCATCAACACAGGTGCATTTTATATACCCTATCCATTTAATTGTCATTGTTACTATCACTTTGTACATAGTAGTTTACGTCCTCCTTCAACTGAAAGAGGTGAGATCACACCTGCACGCCGAAACAGCTCAGATCTTTTCTTTTCAACTTTTTCCTTACTGCTTGTTAGATTTCCAGGTAAACACAGCTGATTCCCTTCGGCCACAGCCCAATAAACCCGACAACACATAAATACCCACTCACTAAGAAACTTCCTCACAACCACAACAAACATGGCCAAGGCAAGATTCGGGATCTTTCAAAGCTTCTTTGTTGTAACTCTGTGAGTACACTGCATGGCATTGGTGATAAAAAACCTTTTACCTGTTAGCAAGATACATTTCTTGATTTGAATGGGATTAATCTTCCTTTGTGGTTTTTCTCTGACAGTATTTCGGTCTTTCCCATTGAAGCCATGGTCTTGAAACGTCAGAAAAGAGACTGGATGGATAACTCACCTGCGACATTCAGAGGTATTTCCCATCTGTCTAAGCATTTATATATAAATACACACTCCCTTGAGAGTGAAAATAGATATTTCATCAGAACTTTATGTACTGAACAGTTAAAATTAGTGTGATGTAATGCTAGACAGAAAACAAATCACGATATCAGAATATCAGTATCAATGTTATTGTAAAAAAATATAATTTCTATCTCTTTTGAACTGTTTAGAAGGTGATTTAGAGTGCTTTTCAGACTACATGGAGGTGTGGATCCACAGAATGAGGATTGAGGGCCTAAGGCTTTGGCTCTCAGGGGCCATGAGAATCCAAGGTGAGTGCTCCCCTTTACCACAGCTCAGAGACCACAACCAGGACTGAACAAGTTGAGTAGTTTTAACTGATGGAATCCAGTCGATGAAGGAATTAATAATGAATGAGTGATACAGGTAGAAAACTCTTGGTGTGGTGGATGAGTGTGTGTGTGTGTGTGTGTGTGTGTGTGTGGGGGGGGGGGGGGGTCAGGTGTGTGTGTGTGGATGCTCAGGTGTGTGTGTGTGTGTGGAGGGTCAGGTGTGTGTGTGTGTGTGGAGGGTCAGGTGTGTGTGTGTGTGTGTGGAGGGTCAGGTGAGTGTGTGTGTGAAGGGTCAGGTGTGTGTGTGTGTGGAGGGTCAGATGTGTGTGTGTGTGTGGAGGCTCAGGTATTTGTGTGTGTGTGTGTGTGTGTATGTGTGTGGAGGGTCAGATGTCTAATGAAATGGCTGATGGGAGTCGTAGTGTTTTCTCAGTTTTTTTTACCGTGTTTTTCATAGTTTTTCATAGTTTTTCATAATCCTCAGTTGTCAACCTTGGTTCCTTGGACCGTCTAAATAGCCAGCTCTCTGCTTGTGGATTCTCACTGCACAATGACCCCGACAAGAACTATATCTTTAGGGCCATGTACAGCGGGTGTTTAGTTCAACAACAGGTACTATACAACCTGAATGAGAGCCATTTATCTTATGTTTATGCTAATTTGAGCCCAAGTTGATCAGGTTTTGTATGTCTAAATGTGTATTTCTATTCTAGTATGGAAACAACGTCCTTGTGCTGAATTTGGCAAAGGGAATACAACGGTTTGGAGGCCGAAGTCAGAACTTTATCATGAAGTGTCCTCTGGTTTCTGCAGCGTCCAACACAGAACACATTCAGTGTGACTCAGACTACATCCAGGTCATTTAAAATGGCACCTTAAGTGGCAAAACATACACAGCATACTGTTTGCTGTGTAGGTGTGTGACTGTTTATTCTGTCTAACCTAAAGATTGTTGTTGCCATAGTAATTTTGTAAATTATATTCCACAGGTGACAAGACAAATTCCACAAGACAGCTGGAACAATGAGGTAGTTATAGAATTTGCTGCATGGGACATACAACTATTGAAATGACTCTGTACGACTGCATTTGACAAACAGGTGAACTTATGTAACGTACATTTTCTGTGGTTGTTATGTGTCTTTCTGGGTGTATGTCTTTCTGTGTTTCTATTTGTATCTGGCTGCACCTGTATGTGTGTGTGTGTTACTGTCTATGTGTGTCTGTGTGACTGTGTGTGTGTACAGCTTCAGTGGTCACTTGCCTTGAGGGGTAGTCTGATTGTGGCCCTTGAGGATGCAAGCCTGATCCAGTTAAACGTCGACAAGGCTGGAACCAGTCTTACCCTGCAGGGCAGTAGGAGAGAGATCATGAGTCCAGTGACAGTAAGTTTAAACAAGCACCCCGCCATCTTGTGGCCAGAAAGAGTATTGCAATGGGGGCTGGATCAGGCCAATAGTATGAACCTGCAGAGAGTAGCATGTACCTGCAGAGCCGGAGAGCTGCAGGACCGCAGTTTCAGGACCGCAGTTCTACGACCCTCGTTTTATCTGACAGCGCCACCTAGCGAATTGGATGACGAAATATACTATTGAGTAGGCTACGTGTCACTAGATCACAACAAGATAGGCTATTTGAATGGTTTGAGAGAGGCAAGAAACAAGGAAAACTGGGGAATTAGATTATTCAGATATGGATATATTTTAAATATATATACAATAATAAACAATAACAATCGCAGTATCACATCCATCCACCCCTCCACCAAATACACCTGCATCGCTCCATCCAACTCTTCATAATTCCCTCCACCCCATCAACCAGCAACATTTTGAAGGATTTCTAAATTTTAGCGACCACCAAAATACCAAAAAGAGTGCGACCAAAGCAGTATTCCCCAAAAACAGTAATTTCTGTCTTCAACTTGGTTGTTAACAGTTGTATGTTTGGCAATCAGTGTAGCTCATAGTTAAAAGTAGCTCATTTGAATCACATGTGGTTATGTATAAAACCACTCTGGTGTCTTGAAATGACTTCGACAGCAAAGTTGAAGTTAGCTAGCTAACGTTAACTTTATTGTCCAATTCAAGACACCAGAATTGTTTTATACATAACCACACATGATTCAAATGAGCTACTTACACTCTGATTCTCGTCCATCTTGTCATGAAACAAGCTACATCACTTCCTCTTCTTCTTGTTATAATTTAATGTTGAGCCGTAACCTGCATTCACTACTGCAGGAAAATATTGATTATCTTGTTCCGGTCCATGGTTATCCAATTCGCTAGGTGGCGCTGTCAGATAAAACGAGGGTCCTAGAACTGCGGTCCTGAAACTGCAGCTCTCCGGCTCTGCAGGTACATTCTACTCGATCAGGCACTGCATATATTTTACTGAGATTTGAGGCAAAGATTCTGAGACTACATACATTTTTTTATTTAGATTTTTAATTCCAGGTGTTGGAAAAGATTGGGGAGTTCCTAGCCTTGAAGCTGGTCAGTGGGCACTATGCCTACAGCATGGAAGCTACTTGTCCTGAGGGTGAGGAACAGTTATCCAAAAATATTCTTGTGAAACGTAATGAACAAATCCCTCTTAACGACACCAACTGTCAGAAGTGATCAATGGGGGGGGGGGGGGGGGGAATCGATTCACATTCGAATAGTGATTCAGTCTTCTAGCAATTCACATCGATTCACAAATGTCAAAAATCATCATCATTTTAAAATATATATATGTATTTATTTTTGTAAAATTATCTTGGAAAAATCGTGAATCGATTTTTTATCGAATCGTGACCCCAAGAATCGATTCGAATCGTGAGGTACCAAAAGATTCCTACCCCTAGTGATCATGCGCTGTTCTGTGTTGCGGTCATGATGGCTGCCAGTATCCCAGAACTCAGCAGAGGAAACGGTGCTGCACATTTTCAAGCGTCGCATGGGCCTGACGAAGAGAGGAGGCATCGAGAGCGACACATTTACCCTGAGCAACATCTCTGTGGATCGGACAGACGTGTTCACGGTACACGAAAACAGAGACTTTGTTCAACTGATCATCCCCACTGCCCTCATCCTACAAACTAAGGTTGGGATTAATATTTCAAATCATGAAACACATTTTTCTGCTTGATATGACATGACCTAATGCCAATTATTATTACTTATTATTAAAATAACTATGACTTATTACTTGCCGGTAATTGTTATTCAGCTTTTACATTTACTGTAAACCTGGTGAATAACAGGCCTTCATGTAGTGTTGTGTGAGTCTGAATGTGTCTGGTCTCCCAGCCCTGCACCACGGATCAGGGGCTACTGCAGCCCTTTTACAGGGTCCAAGTTCAACTCACCTTTAAAGAGACCAACCATCAAATGCACTGGATTATGGAGAACAGCTTTCCATGCACAGGTGAGTGTTTGCGCTCACCTGTTCAATGTCAAATCTTTACATTTCCTTTTTCTTGATTTTCAATGTTTTTTATGTCGGGCTGGATTTAATGTGTATGAATCCTCTGATGGTTTTTCAGTTTCAGGGACCAACGCTCCCATTCCGACTCTGAGGCCTACCATATCCTCCAGTACCTCACCTGCTGAGGCCTACACAACAGATTCAGAAACAGGTGATCCGAATACAACTCTGAAGCCTACTGTGTCCTACCCTTCCTCACCCACTGACGCCCTCACGACCCTGGACGATGACCAGATCACAACAACTACTGCCACAATGCTGCCTACCCTGTCTTACACCCTCTCGATGCCTGAGGCCTACACTACAGCTCCCGTGACCAATGAACAAAGACTTCCTGTGACCCGTGATGAAATCACAAGGACTCCGAAGCCTACCCTGTCCTTCAGTACTTCAACACGTGAGGCCTTCACGGCCTACAGAACAAGTTCAGGGACTGACAGGCCTATTGCAACCGCTCCTGTAGATCTCACCACCATTTCCATCCCAAACCCTTTAGAGGCTACCCTGTCCTCTTTTCCTGATGTCTACAGAACAGCGTCTGCCAAGCCTCCAGGAACATCCGCATACCTTCATCTCAGCCCAGACCCACCTGTGGAGGACCTCGCCGTCACCTGGACAGACGTCTCCACCAGCTACCCCCCAGACCCTGTGACCACCAGCTCTGATTCCAACACCTACACAAGCAATGTGACACCCCTGGATCTGCATGGTAATGAGGCCACACGGAACACAACGGAGGCAGCAGATGTTGGTGGTGTTGGAGCCCAGGACGAAGGGCCCCAGAGGGTGACCCTGGGGTCGGCTGGCACACGCCAACCAAACCAGACTGAGTCTCACTCGCCCCAGGATGGAAATGGAACACAAGGCATGGATTTCCATAGCAACTCTGGAACAACGGAATCCGACAGAGCGGTGACGGAAGCCATGTTCCAGGTGGGATTCCAATGATCTATTCATCACAGCTGCAGCTCCCCAGATCTCCGCCCAGCCTTGCGAGCACAGCCCGTACCCCATGCCCTGGTGTTTTGATGATGTGCTGACACGGAGCGCATGGAACCTGCCTGACGTCTGGTTTTCAGACATGAAAGTTACGGTGCTGGTCATCACTGTGAGGAGTTGATTACACAAGTAGAGGCTCTGCTACCCATCTCTGCCAGCCATGTCCTGGGGGCGATGGTCTCCAGACACATACAAACCAGCCACTTTGGTAAACATGTCTGCTGCCAGCCTGCAGGAAGGAGAGGGGGAGAGAGCGATGAGCTCCCGTCAGGCAGTGATGCTCTCCTGGCCCACTGCAAGCCTGGCAGATCGTCATAACACCGGTGTGTCGTTTGAAAGGACGGAAAGACTATTTGAGGTGAACCTCTGCCTTGTTTATTATGAAGAACAGTATTGTAATGTCTCCTTTTGAAGAGAATTTTCTAGAACGTAACATGTGATATTTTTGTTGTGTTGTTGGCACATTGTATCATAATAATCGAACAGAAGAGAGTAGGAAACTGAATCCAGTGGGTTCAGACTAGACAGAATAAAACACAGGATGTGTGGGGACTAAACTCAAGCGGCTGCAGCAGTTTATTTATTGGGCAGAAGAGGGTGCAATTGTTCTTGTTTTCTTAAGACACTCAAAATGCGATGGGTACAGTTTAGGATTTTACAATGTAGCTTTTCTTAAATATTAGTTCCTTATATTTTCGGGTTTAGTATCTTTATCCACTATAGTATCTTTTCAAATAATTGTCAATGACCCAAAAGGTCAAACTGTAATAGTATTTGATACCAAATCAAGGGGAATTTTGATTTTCTATTTCATAAACAATATTGTAGAATGTAGGATGTGTAATAATAAACTAATCTTATATTTAACCGGTGCAAGTGGTGAAAAAATTATACTGAAACGAATTATTGACTTAATTACAGACTGCCTGACTGGTCTTTAAATAGAGCCCCATTCTTGAATCTCCGTTTTTGTTCACCTTTGTGATGCCCTCTTCTCATGCACCAAAGACTCCTGCATTAAGACAAAGCAGTTAAACGCAGTTAAACGCATCATATACAATGGGCCGCGAGGCGGAACATCTAAACTTCCTCGAGCTTTTGGTTTCCATCTGCTCTGTGAACTCGTGAGCATGAAACAAGAGTGAAGTGCCGCAAAGTACACCAACATACCAGATCTTTCATGTGGCCTCTCCCAGTCGTTATTCTATCTGTATAGTATATTAACTGCCTTCACAAAGTAAGAAGAAAATCTCTTTCATGTGTCTTTTAGTGTTTCCCTTTTTTTCCTCGCTCTCATTTTAATTTCAGTGAAAGCATATGGTTCGCACATCTGGGAGATGCTTAGCATGGGGAACCCAGCCCCCCACAAGGCCTCTGGGAAGTGATCCACACACACACACACACTGCCACAGATCATAATCACTCATAATCACTCATAATCACACACTATCATCATAAAGGAGCCCTGGACACGTTCGGCTGTATTCAGAGTGTTGTCTTAGGAAGATACCCAGACCACCTGAAACTATCTCCAAGGCCCCAGAATGTAAACGGTCTCCCTGTCCTGGTGTGGCCAGGCTTGGCAGTCCTGTTTGTTCAGGCCCCTGGGAGAGCTCAGACAATGTGTGAGTGTCTTCTGTCATCCTGAGGAGAGATTTGCCAGACACCAGTGGCTGTACATGTGAGGGTACAAACATAAGCGATTGCTCTTGTTTTCAATCTCTTTTTTTTTTTTTTTGAAGGTTGTTCAGGCACTGAGCTAGAATGGGTGGAAACAGTGACACAGTTCTCTTAATGTACACAGAGTTTAGTAGCACTACACCATCTACACAAGGACGACTATACATAAAGGACACCATTCATGGCTGCAATAGTGATATGTCATTCCTTGTCAGACCTCGGAAGCAGTCTAATGTCAAGATGAGTCCTTACAACAATGCCATTGATTCTGCAGATCAAGCCATATGCCTCGAGATCTCAAGTGAATTGAATGAAAGAAGATAAGGATCAAATCAAATCAGGAAATTAGACTGTGCTTATCTCCTCTCCTCCGTTCGTTTGCAGCTCGCTGAAGCATACAGCTCGTCTTCGCGTCCTTGTTTTTTTTAAACTTGAAAATTTCATTTTGGAAGTGCTTGACCCCTATAGCTCTACAACTCCACAGTGCTCCCCCTCCCCTCCCTCCCCCCATCTCCCCCAACCCCTTCCCGTAGTGAACACAGGCGCTGTTTGAACCTGCCCATCTGCTTGTCCATATTGCCAGAGCTGCTGTGTCTGTCAGAATGAGAAGGGCCAGGGATGGGGCTGGGGCCGGGGCTGGAAGGGGAGCGAGATGGAGATCTGTGTGACTGGGAGGTCTGTGTGGGATGGGGGGAGTGTAGGAGGAGGTGTGTGTATGTATGTGTGTGTGTGTGTGGGGGGGGTTAGGTTGGACAAGGGGTTGAGAGAAAGGAAGGGCTGAGGATGGAGAGAAGGGGAGGGAGTGGAGGGGGGGGGGGTTGGGGGTGGAGCCAGTGGGTGAGAGGGGTGCGGAGGGGAGGACGGGAGGAAAGGGAAGCGGGGGATTCTGGCAGTACCTCCGGACCCTTTCATCTCTCTCGGAGGGTAATTACAGAATCACGGGTCAACCACGCGTGTAACCACGGTTACGTTGCACAGTAGCAGATGTGCACGTGGCGTCGCTGAACGCCAGTGCAAAAAAGGTAAACAAAAACAGATGCGGCCGGTTGCTAGGGACTCTTGCCAAACTCGTCGAAAGGGTTCCCATGTGGGGCTGCAGAGCTCCAGCAGTGGGGGGAGGACAATCCCTGTGGAGGAGCTGTCCGTCTGAATGGGGAGATTTGTGAATGGAACGGTGTTTCTGGGGATTTGTGGTGTGTTTGTGTGTATGTGTGTGTTTGGTTGAGGAGGTGGGGGAGAGTAGGGGGAATTGAACATGTGGGTAAAATAGTGAGTGACAGCTCTATGAGTTTGAGATGTACTGTATAGACCCTGTTTGGGTCCTGTTGAAGCCTTCCTGTGTGTGTGTGTGTGTGTGTGTGTGTGTGTGTGTGTGTGTGTGTGTGTGTGTGTGTGTGTGTGTGTGTGACACTGGACCATGTCTGTAGGACCCAGCAGGGGCCTCTCATTTCTCAACATCTGATAACAGTGTCTCACACACACAACAGCCGATGCCCGTTAGTATAGGTTTGAGTGTGTGTGTTTGAGCGTGTGTGACAGCAACACAGTGAGAGAGTGTTGTGTGTGTTGCGTGAGGGAGAGTGTGTGTGTGTGTTTGGGTCTGCATGTGAGAGTGAGGTAGTGTGTTCGTGTGATAGCGACTGTGTGTTTGAGTCTGTGTATGACAGCGATAGTGCATGTTTGGGTCTGGGTGTGTGACAGTGTGTGTATGTTAAGAGTCTGTGTGTGAGAGAAGAAGAGTGTGTGTCGCGATGTGTGAGAACGACACACAGGTTAACAAGATGCTCGAGGAGCCCTCGAATTTCAAATTTCTGTTTTGATAATCCGATAAACAAATGATTTGGCGTTCGCCGTTGCTTCTGTTGAGCTGGAATGCGCTCTGACCTCGCTCCCCCCGACTCCCCCTCCTCCCTCCCTTCCTCTCCACAAACGGTTGTGTGTGAAGCGGGGCTGCCATCAGCGTGTTCCTCTCCTCTCTCTCATTAACCGCAACTGTCAGATCCTCCAGATGACGAGCAATTAAACCAGATAATAAACGCTCGCCATCAATTCCTGTTTGTTGATGTTGTTGTTGTTGTTGCCGACTACGAGCGGAGGGCTCCTCTCCTGCCACCCCGGTGCTAACTAGTACTTCAGTACCTCACGAGTGAGGTAGCGATGAGTCTCTAACAGCACTTTGCCAACACTAAAAAGGCTCCCTGACTGCTCCGTGCATGGCAACAACAGGCTGATAATAAGGCACAGTGAATGTTAACAATTAGATCTTAATCAAACTCAGCTCGTCGCGGCTGCTCTTTTATCCCCGCGGGCTTCACAGAGAGGCAAACAAAGCACCACAAACTGTCGAGATAAAATACTACTTTGGCGTGGGTCGCGCCTCCGGGCTTCTAAAAGGCCAGTAATCTTTCTCTCCGCTGCTTGCCTAGGTGACGTTCGGTAAAGACCTCGGTGTTTGCTCTCGTATTTGGAGCGATAACGCCACCCCTGCCTTCGCTTCGGAGGGCCTCGTTTCCCCTAGCGGTGGAGGGGTGATTTGGTGATAGAAGCGACGGAGAGGAGTTGAGGAAAGAAGGAAGGAGGGTCTCGCATAGAGTTGTCTGAGAGATGTTTCCCGCCATGACGGTGTGGAGATCAAAAGGTCCAACCGTATGACAGGGTAAGTGTTTCTGGGATTAAGGTCGTCAACTCGGGCTCAAACTCGGGTCCATTAGTCTTATAGGTAATGCGACAGAATTCGGCTTTGAACTCTTCGACAACACTTCTTGCTGTACACACAACAGAAACTGACCCCTGTGACCAACTGGACAATGTGTTTTACCCCTAATGCATTGTTTATCCGAGAAATTACTATGATGGCGTTCCAGTTGGCGTCCTTCATTCTGAAGGGTAGACAGACCATAATACTCATGGGCTTTGGGCTCTTTTGAGACAATGCCCTTTCATTTAAGGTCTATTAAAAGCACATATACAACTGTAGATGGAGTTTCCTGACCAAATAAACAAAATAAGGTATCAGAATATCCCATTACTAATCAGGACAGACTGGAACAGACTGGAAAAGATAAAACTGTCCTGTTTTTTAAAAAAAAGAACAAAAAGGGTTCTGATTTCCCCTTCTCCGTGGAAAAATAGAGTCAGAGTCCTGTTTTGAAACCCTGTTTCCCTCGAAAACACTTTGAAAACTAAACAAAATTGACAGTGGTTGAATTTATTGTCCTCTGGTCTTTTGTCCTCAGCTCTCTGTTTGTGACTTTGCCATGGAAACAGGAGGATTATTTATCCTTACAGTGCTTTTACAATAACGTCCCTTTCCTGACTAAACAACAGAGGAAATATCAGGTCAAGTCTCTTTCCACTGCTCTTGTGATCTGGTCAATTGGTCAACACACACACACACACACAAGGCTCACACTCACGCACACATGCACATAGGTCTAACACACCCACACAGATCACCCAAAGGTATTACATAGCCAGTTATGTTTTTAAACTTTGTGTAACTTTTCCTGAACATTTCTTTTTTCACGGTTTGACAGCAGACACGGCAGATAATGAACAGCAGCACTAGGTGGCGCCAGAGTGTCCGGTCTCCTTCAAGTTCAACCCTACAGCTGTCAGGTAATAAACTCTCAGACAGCATAAGGTAAATACATGGACTAACACTGTACACAAGACACAAGGCACACAGCAGGCAACTCCAAGGAAAACACAGAGGAATATGTAGACGTCTGCATATGTTTGAATATGAACCTGACTTGGCCTGTTTCTCTGTCTCTACATAAGCTCAGGGAGCACTGCTCAGATAGATGAGGACAACGTGTGAAAACACCGAAAGGTGCGTTATCTTCTGGAACTCAAACATTCAGGGTTCGAAATCATAGCATCCGAACTTCCACAAAGACATCATCCTAAAGCTATAATTTTTCTCCGTCCGCTATCCATCAGAAGAACGTGATAACCAAACAAATCCAGGATAAATATTTCTTGTGCAGACATCCGTGTACGCCCTGGAAACCCCAGTGACACGTGCACACCCCAGGATATTTTAGCTGCCTGCTTCTGTCCTTGTCCTTAGCAAGAGAGAGACAAGCAATTACTCCTTTAAGGAGGATGTCCTCATGGATGCTGCCTTTTCTCAGGCACAGTACCCTACTCAGTGCCAATAATAGAAAGATCTGACAATCCACATAAGGAGGAATAAGCAAGAAGCATGAGGTACGTCGAAAGTAGATGTCACAATTAAATTACTTAATGGGTGAAAGTCCCCCAATATATCACATATAATTTACGTCAAGAGGCAGTGTAATAAAGACTTTGTAAAACTTACATTGAAATTCAATTAGAGTGTTGAATGCATAACCGAAGCCGTGAAAAATGAACTCATAGGGGGGCCCCCCTATGAGTTCACACCCGGAGGCAAAACAGGCCATTAATTTAATACATTCCATGTTTTTTCACTTGTGCATTTTTAAGTTACTGCATATTTCTGTACTAATGTACTTAATACAATGAGAGAGCCTGCCAAGGCCTGCATTTACACACGCAGAGGAAAAAACTACGTACAGTTGTTACCTTAAGTAGCCAGACCACTTTTAATCAGTCAAGCTTGAAAAACAACCTTGGTTCAAAAAAAAAAAAGAAAAAAAGAAAATTATGATATTGTTTCATTGATTAGTTGATTGTTGAATATTCCTTTGCTGCAGGTGTTATTCAAAGCATATCAGTTACAAAAAAGTTTACAGTTTGGCTACAAACTCTCCTGGCACATCTTAATTAAGATATTAGTGTTTTATCTCACAACAGTGGATCCGCACCCTTCAGTCACCCACAAAGCCAAAACAAAACAGGGAAGCCTTAGATCTCCAACCCCTTAAGACGAGAACTAATTAAAATATATTTCATTAATGGTTCTAACACAGTAAATATAAGTTTACATGGGGTCAACACACTTTACAACACATTATGATTTGAAGAGTAATTACTGAGTAGCAAGAGCCATGATAAAATTATTCAAGAATTTTCTTCAAAGCAAAGTTGTTGGCTCGTCCAAGTTTGGCCTGTTTATCCCATTTGTGTGTCAACAAGGCTGGACTAACTGCTATAAACCGTGTGCATGACCAACTAAAAGTGAATGCTGGTGGAGTGACTGTATTGATACGCTTTCCACAGTCTTTCTTCAACCAAGTAATCTAATTAAGAACCAGCTCTTAGTTTCAAGAAGCCGAGGGGATTTTTGTGAGGAAGGGTTATGAAGAAAATAATCAGACGATTCAAATATGAGTTCACTCACTCGCAAGAGAGGGTCTTGGCTGTATTCAACCACAAGAGGTGTACAGTGTGTACAAGATGCTGTTTCTACTTAAGTACCATGCTTTTATCTTGTAAGGTGGCACATGTACAGAAGACACACTTACCCATCTTCACAGTGCGAGGATGCCTTGTAATTTCTTGTTTTAGCTGCACAGTCACATGCATGATTTATAAACATGCATTATATGTGCATGTAGAAATGCAAAGTACATTTATGAAATGCGCCGAGTAACCAGTGATGCAACTTTAGCATCCACTCAAAATGATCTAACGATTTCTTCTTCTTCTTCTTTTTAGCCGTGCATTTCCATGGAGACCCATGTGAGAACAATCTGGAGAGTGTATGTGTGCTTTGAGCTCAACAAAGTGTTATATGATGTTAAGTGGACAGCTGTGGAGAAATACCCCCAATCGTTCTTTTTGGGGTAAAGACAAGAGTGGTTCTGAACACACAAGCTCGTCAGGCCCTTCTAGGCCGGAGGAGTAACATAAAACAACAACACATCCCTTTGAGCAAATCTCTAAAAATAACAGAATGGAGCATGGCAGAGAGCTGTTTCAGTGCATCAGAAAGAGGGGGAACGGGGTTGTTCGTCAGGAAAATCATATATTATTAATTGAAAAACTGTGAATGTAGCGCTTCTTTTCCTTGTTTCAGCACGCATTTTTCCATTTGTCTTGCAATGCTAAATTTTTAACGTTTTTTCTTTTTCTTTTGTCCTCCACATTGCGTTGATGTGACATGTAATTACAGACTCCGCACCAAAACCACATCTGACAACACTTGGTGTGCAAATGAGAGCATTTCAGAGAGAGATAGAGCAGTCACCTGGGAGAGAAAAGCAAGGAAAGTATCTAAATATTACATGCGCCGCCCTGGAAAAGTGACAAAATCATTTGAATTAACACTAAAGATGTGAAGACTAATTGAAAAGTTTCTTATTTATTTATATATGTTCCGAGAGCTCATCACGGTTTCAAGAACAGGATGCTCCTTCAACAAACACGCCATCTTGTCGGCCTGAAAAAGACCAGGAAATGCTCAAGTGCTGATTTGATTTATTTATTTTTACCCAGACGGAGACTCAAGAGCTTTATACAGATTTTGCCATTTGGAGGTTGAAATAATGGATGGAAAACATTCATATTTAATCCCTGCATGTTGTGTGAGGGGTAAACATGCTGTTGGAAATGTATTTTCTCTGCTCAATGCTGTTTTTCTCATTATAGGGATGTATATAGGGAGCACTAACGAGCTAGAAGTGCATCAAAACAGACATTCTTACATCAGAACATGACTTTTCAATAATATTCCTTCCCCAAAGCCTCTCATTTCTCATAGGAAAAAGTGGTGACAAGCTAAGTGGTTGAAGTTTCATGCCGTAAAAAGATGTCTGTATATTAATATACTAGACATGTGGTCAATTGTTTGACAAGGGGATTAATATTTTGTTTTTTTACTTTCTCAATGAGCGTGAGGTTGTTGTTGAATGCAGTAAAGCCAGTTGAAGTTGTTGTATGTTCTCTGAAACTAAACAGTGCTAAAGACAGAGTTGGTTTGAGACACCAGGTGGCTTTCATCAAGGAAGACCTCAATCGATTTAGCCAAGTCACACTTCTGAGACAGGAACATATTCCAGCCTTGACGACCCTAGCCTCAATCCAGCCCACCGTGTTTGGACCTAGACAACGAGCCACAGATCCACTGATAATGTGTTCTGAATCATTTTTAATAAGTCGTAATTACACGGAGGGTATCTACGATTGTGCTCCGCAGCCCCTTCCGAGATGAAATATGTTACAGCAGGGCCTGATGGTAAAGGATATTGCTTGCCGTTCATACATAATTGAGCGATCTTGAATGTCAAACCAGTGGGAGCAAACGTAGCAGGAGAAGCAACAGTACACCTCACCACAAAGTACACAACATCCTCTTCCCTCAGAGCCAGTGAAGAGAGAGGAACATGTGTTATGCGGTGTGTGTGGCAGAGAACCCAAAGGAGGTGTGTGTACTGTGAGAAGGTTTAGAGTTTTGAGCGCACTTCGCTGCAAGGGTTAGAAGATATGGAATGGATCCCAGCATGCACCGTGGCAAGGCCACTGGTCTCACCCTGCTAGTCTTTACGTGTTCCTCTCGCTGCTCAGAATGATCATTTTTGTAGGGAGGGAATATTTAAAGGCTTGTCATTTTACTTGTTCTGTAGTGGCTCGCTCTCTTCTTCTCCTTCTCTCCCTCCTATTTTTCTCTCTCTTCTTTCTGTCTCTCTGTGTCTCTGTCTCCCTCTCTCTTTCTCTCTTACCCCTTTTCTTCTCACTCTGGTTCCCTCCCTCCCCCTCTCTCTCTTCCTCTGTCTATCTTCTCAGTAAGTGTCTCTCTGCAAGTCGGAGGGAGGGGAGAGGTCTGTAAAGGCTGACTTAGTTAGTCAGTGAAATACTGAACAGCTCTGGCCAGAGACTATTTATTTCCTTTTCAGCCACAGTCTCTCCACCCGAGATAAACGACTGGCTGTCTCCTGAGCAAAGAGCCAGCTTTATATTTTTGACGTTTTCGTGTTTAATGTGTTGTGTATTTTATATGGCCCATCTTTACTCTCGCCCCTTTTTGCATTTTCTTTTAAAGCTCAAATGCCGTTATTGATGCTCTGCCTTCCGCACATTATGCATTATTTGTTAGTAAGCACCATTTTTGCATATTGACGGTAACAAGAAAATGCATGTATGGAAATTCTAATATAAATTGACTTATGTTTAGGACCCTGGATTCTGCTCGCTAAGCTCTTCTGAGAGTAATATATAGTTCTTTATATTGCTAATCCTGGGGAGTAGTCTTTAAGACTCCGGCTTGAGGGAGGAAAAATGTCCGGACCTTTAGCTTTTAAAGACTTTTATCTTATATTACCGGAGTGACAGATTGTGGCTCTTTCTATCTATTTTATGCTTTGTTTCCAGAGGGCCAGGATGAGGTATGTGGCCAGGAGACGAACGGCGAGGTTGATAAGGATGGAGGGAGGAGAAGAGAAGTGTACTCTGATGTGACACAGCTTTATGATGCTCTTTTTCATTTGGCTTGAGCAGTTTTTATGATTTCATTGCTTCGGTGAACAGGGATGGTGGATCGAGAAGGAGAACCACATAGTGGATACAGAGGCGGGTGACGCTCTGAAAAACACTGGAACCTTCTGGAACGCAGGCTGGCTCTCTGCAGCTACGACGCTCCATGGACAGCTGTGATTTCCAAATTTCAGTGCCGATTTAAACGTGCATCGTGTTAAAAATGTTTCTAAATGATGGTCCAACTTGGTCAACCTGAGGTAGTATTTAAACCAAATCTGTCTCAGGACTAGGCTTTCTGTTGTGCATATACAAGTATGTAGTCATTAAATATTTATCTGCCAGACATTCTGCTTGATAGGCCAGCAGTGTGACTGAACTGAGGCAAAGGGCATTGAATCTGAGG
This sequence comes from Osmerus mordax, assembly GCF_038355195.1. NCBI lineage: Eukaryota > Metazoa > Chordata > Actinopteri > Osmeriformes > Osmeridae > Osmerus > Osmerus mordax. Next base: position 19,746,643 of record NC_090056.1, on the reverse strand, counting down.
CAACATTTTTTTTTTTTAATCGGTGCCAAGTTAACCATAATCCTCAGAATATTGCTCTTTGGAAGCATAATCCTGATCGTCGAACACATAATTTCATGATTTCCCCCGAGGAGAATCTAATCATGGCTAAGGTTAAACAAACAAGACCTGATCTGCATAAGGTATGATCTTAATCAAGATCTTGGGCTCTTATCACTGATATTTCAAACTTTATTTGAACAAACTGTCCTGCTCCTTTCACCTTTTCACAGCATTTTCGTTTTCTCTCTGACGTAACGTGTTTTGTCACGGCGGCAGAAGATGTCTGTCCGTGAGACAGTGTGAGCAGCAGAACCCAGGGTCCCTACACACCTTCACTGCTAAGTGCTCATGCCCTCCGGCTACATACTGAGATTTCACCACCAAGGTGGCTAGCAGCTCTGACAGGATGCATAAGCAACTGGAGGTCATTTCCTCCTGCACTTTATACTGCTACAACACAGAAAAAACTGTGCTGTTGAATAATACATGATGTTAGGTACTGTATACAATTGTTGTCATCATTACAATCAAGATAAAACCTTAAAAAGTCTGTCTTCCCGGATCAAGCTGAGACTGTTTTGTTGTCTTGACGACCGTGTGGATGCAGCCTCTTCAGAGGACAGCCCTGGCCCTGTCTGCTCCACGTCGGCCATGACGCGTCGGCCATGACGGGACGAGGCGTGACGTGACGAGCTGACACACCGAGTTACATCACCGTCCACTTCGCCCTCGCAGGAAGAGTTGAAAGGTTGAGATTGTGATGAATCCCCCGCTCCCTCCTTCCTTCCCTCCCTCCCTTACCTTCCCTCCCCCCTCCCCTCCTCCCTCCTTCCCCCACTCCCTCCTTCCCTCCCGCCTCCCCTCCTTCCCCCACTCCCTCCCCCCCTCCTTCCCCCACTCCCTCCCCCCCTCCCTCCCTCCCACGCCCCACCCCACCCCCTGAAAACACAACTCTTACAAATTAGACAAAGGCACCAAGACGGCTCTCAGTCGCCCAAACCTTCATACTCATGTGCAGTAGGTGGCTTATGAGGCTTATGTTTTTTTTAAACACATTAGTTAAACCATAAACCCAGTTCATGTACATCCTGTGCAATCCTTCCTGAACAATCTCCATATTGCGATCCCAATAAAGATAGCAGTGTTTTAGGTATCCTGCTCTCAGAAAACAGGACCCTGGCTGTCTACCTCCCAATGAGGTTTGGATGTTTTATTCTCTGCATCTAGGATGCATAAAGGCTTTATAAGGCCCGCTCGCAGACTGACCAGTGTGGAATCAGGCTTTCTGAATCTGTTTAAATGATTTTAAAGGCGTATTCCGGTGGGGTTGGGTGGGCGGGGGGCGGTGGAGGAAGGGAGGTGGGGTGTGATTCTCTGATTTACTGCATCCCCCCTCTTATTCCAGATTGATGCTTTGCCGTTCTGTCCCTTCCTGTTTTTACGGCATTGTCTTGTATCCAGAGACGCACCCCCCCCTCCTTACCCACCCCCATAAAGAGCCTTTTAACATTTGCTTGCTTTTCTATAAACAAAGGACAAAAAAACTGTTAAAAGAACTTATGTAAATTAGTTCCACGTTTACAGGATTCCGAGCTATTTACACAGTGAGTGTAGTCGATTGTGCGTGATACGAATGAGTGAGGACGCAACACATTTTAATTTTCTCCCTTTTTTTACAAAATGTATTTTTAAAGGAACACATTGATTAAAAACTGTCACGTACAATTAAAGACTCAATTGAAGAGAACTTGCACACTAATATTGATATTTTTGTAAACATTCCTCTCCCTTTACAACTGTTATAAATGCAAGCACTAAGACACACATAGTGGCCTGTATAGCAGAAACACTGTCAACAAACAACTCACTGAACTTCATCTCTTCAGCTTTGTTCACACTGTCAGGGACACAGTTTTGCCCCCTAAACAAGGACATGGCCTAAAAGCAAGAACACAAGTTAGGGGGGCAGGTAGGGCATAAAGAAAGACATCCATTTTAATCAAATGTTACATGCGCCGGCTCCGAGACCCTAATACAAGTGGGCTTATTGCGAAGCTCTCATTTGGACAAACAGGATGACTCCATCCTTCTCTAACTATCACCCCACAGCCAGTGATACAGGGCTGTAAAATGACTGATGTTTGTAAAAAGCGACATTTCTGCCCGGTAAGCAGTTCTGTAAGGACGCTCTAGTTTTTCAGTACGGGTTCCTAAACTGCCTGGCTAATGCATCCTGACACTTTGTTTTCATATCATTACAACATTATCCTCGCATCTTTTTGAGTGAAAAAACACTAGTACTTAGAAAGTCGAAATTCATAAATAAATTCATGTCAAACTGCACTTAATATTGATTTTGTTAGTGTACAGATTCAATAATAAGGTACCCAGTGCATGAATATTTAAATATAATCATCATTTCTGCATCTCCTAATGGCCTCTTCTCCACTACACTCAATTTAAACACAATTTAGAAGCTATAATGTATTGAAAATGACTGGAATTCAGCAATAAATCATTGGAGAGATATTGTAGTCCTTGTATGAGGTAGTCTGGTACCTCTGGGGGACCCGCACAATTAGATTCCTGTTTTTTAAACTTCGAAATATACCCTCCTGCAATCATTTCTCCAGCATGTATTCTTTTCCAGCTCATTTTCTTTACCCCGAAAATTCCCTATAGAAATGGGGGAAAATACAGCCACACTGACTAAACAACAGATGCCCACCCCAGAGGGTTCAAAGGTCAAATCACAGGCATCAAACCATGATCTCAGACCCTCCTAAAGCTATGCTAACAATCCTCACCAAGCTACATGTTCCTATAACACAGCTGTGTGTGTTATATATGGTCCTGGGTTGGAAGCCGGTTGTTTTTATGCTTGTGATGTTCACTTGTTGTTGAAAGCTAATGGATAAAAGTAAGTGAAGGAGAGTAATGCAGAGTTTAAGGCAGGCAGCATTTCAAGCTGGTGTGAATGAATGAACCAGAACACTCTGAGAGGTCTGAGGTCTGTGTGTGAGGTCCATAGGATGCCATCAATAATTCAGTCTGGGCTTTGCCCTTTTAGGGAGACGTGTAATATCGAGATCATTTAGTCCATATCGTTTAGCGAAACAATTTAAAAACATGTTTGTTTTTCAGCACAATTAGCGTTTTTTGGGGGTAATTGTTACCCCCCCTTTTTTGAAAACCTCACACATATCATAATTTACATCTCTTGTGATTTGATCATATTAAAATACAGTATAAAGAATATCATATACAGTAGGCCTCCAAATGTAAGACTAGGTTGAGCCTATACAGATGTCACACAGTCAGAGAGTAGCAATCTACTCTGGGTGGTGGAGCAGAGGATGGTGGAACACAAGCCGGCATGCATATGGGCCCCATCAGGCTCGAGACAGAGACCAACGGCTCACAGGCTTCATCCGCTTCCAGGCTAACAGCTGACAACCATTTCCTGTTGGAGCTTCCGCAGGACTCGTCATCATTCTCACCAAACCCATGTGGTTAACGTTCCTAAATCACACTGTCGTATTCACTCGCCCCCGGTAAAAAAGAAAAGAAAAGAAACATAAAATATGTCCTTGTTCAGCACTAATAATTGGCGTTTCAGAGATATTTGTATTTGTTCCAGCATCCTTTGCAAACATGTGGATGTGATTTCAAGTAAGAAATATGCTGTCTTTTGTACACGTACACAAACAGATCCTATTAGATGAGGGCTTGCTAGAGCGTGACCACTACTGGAATCGACTTCTCGTCGGTAAGGTAATCAACAAGACAGCGACACTTTAATTTTACTTACTTCACTTTGTGTATCACAAACGATCACAGTTGGATCTACGTTTTACCGCCGTGTCTCTACACCGCGCTGCTTACGTGTTATGGGGCTCGTAGACTTTGTGTGGCTTTGCCGCTCGGTGATCAGAGCGATGGGTATTATGTAAAGGTGGCCTGGCACAGCCGGCTAATAGGCTCCCTGTCTCCATAAGTTATGGCTGTAGCCTTTGGTGCGGCAGGGTCGCACATAAAGGCCCTCTTTTTAATTCACAGTCACCCACGGTCAGGCTAAATGGCTGATGGCGGAATTGGAGGCCTTCGTTTATTCCAGTACACATACACTTTGTTCCAAAAATGGCTATTGACTTTGATAAAGGAGTCTGGGCAGGGTTTTTTTTCCAGGAGTTTTTCCCCCTCGTAAGGTTAAATGATGTCGACGAATAGAATATTCCTCACAAGGAAACGTTAGTCCAGGAGAGCTCAATGAATTAAACTCACACATGTTACGCAACATAATCACACATGTAGATATTTTTTTAAAGGCTGTTGTGAACAGATATTAACGCTGTTATGAACATTTTAACTCACGCCTTTCTTACACCAAGGCAGTCACTGATGCCAGATTCTGAGTAAGAGAAACAGGCGGTGCCCAAGACGTAGTTGTGAGTAGATTTGTGGACAATTAGCGCAAATGTATCATGCACACACAATGCAACACGTACAGCTGGCAACAGTGGTCAATAGCATTTCTCATTCCAGCTTCATGACATGAAAGCATAGCTTGGAAAGGCTTTCACGCAAATTGTGTGTGTGTTCCTGTGAAGTGCCTTAAAACAAAGAGGCTCAAGCTGGCTTCTGTAGCCAAACACTGATTAGTAATGTTGCAGAATCCTGATCTCTGCATTTCCGAGCAGTTCTTTTGTACAGCACTTCCTTTTCAGTTTCTTGAGTACATTATAAAAAATTGATAATTCTTTGTAATAGCCTCATTTCTGTCAGTTTTTATATTTTAATCCGGTTTTAAGGAAAACAAGGTACATTAATCAAATATGACAGAACACACTCTTAATGTAATCATGCAGGGGAACAAGAATTGCAAATGCCTCCCACCCCCCCAGTCTCCCCGTCCCTCTTCAACCCCAAATGTACTTCCATTAATGTTACAAAATAAAATAATCATGACCATTTTAAATAGAAATCAGCTACACAGAATATTTTAGGATTGGGTTTGTAAGAAATGCCTGAATGAGGAGGCTTTACATCCAGGCACCGCTTCTCAGAGAACAAGTCCTGGCGTGCAGGGAAGAGGACTCATGGCAAACGCGAGACGACACACATTTCGCCCCCGGCCTCCTTTTTCTCCGCCGATCAAGACGGAACACAAGTTTTACTGTGTCAAGAACTAAGGTTCTCCTCGGCTCAAACAACTCTCCTCTAATGGTGAATCTGAAAGTCTCGTGTTGTCTCTGTTGGGGAGACAGACAGAGCATGTCTGAGATTTCCTTCTCAGCTCAGCTGAGATTTGAGGGCGGGAGGTGGAACTCGGTGTCACAATGGGCCCGTGTCATAATAGAGATGTTTATGGGGGAGTTTTTTTTATGGAGTAGTTCACTGTAGGTTAGGAGGTCACAGGTTCGAATCCCCCGTGTAGCCCTGCTTTGTTTAAAAGCTTCAGCTAAATGAACTTACTGTTTCAACAACAGTGATAGAGGGTCTGGTGTGATCTGCGAACTGGAAACATCAGACAGCCTGAAAGCTTTTTAGTAGGATCCTGTCTATTCCAAAGTTAGATGCTTATTCAAGAACTGCCATGAATTTTGACACAACGGTACTTGCACTTTCATGTGCAAAAACATCTCAAGTGCCTCATCAAGAGTTTGTTCTCCTCACACCCATCAAGTCAAATCAAATCAACATTTATTTGTATAGCCCTTTTTACACGCAGGCATGTCACAGAGGGCTTCACATACGCCCATAGAACTTCCCCTCAACCAACCTAAACCCTCAAGGAAGACAAGGAAAAACTCCCAGAAAAACTCAATACAGGAGAAAAAATGGAAGAAACCTTGGGAGGAGCAATTCAGTGAGGGATCCCCTCCTCCAGAGACGCCCCATCAAGTTGGGACAGGACATTTCTGAGCTTTTGCATCACCAGCCACGACCCATCACAAACCTACAGAGGTACAGAGGAACTGGATACTAATTAGGTATCACCTAATCAATTCTTGGTTTAAGGATGTGAGTTTTGAATTCGGAGGGGGTCTTAAATGATCCAAACAAAGTAAAAGATGTGTGACCCAAGCATGAGAAAGACAAATTAATATTTTAGTTCCCAGGAAATAAAATTGTTCAGGTAAAAAAAAAAAAAATCTGTTTCTAAAAGGTCCGACCTTGGACCGTAGAGAGTGAAGGAATCCTACAGAGGGTACCTCGGACCTACTTAGCGAAAAGCAGATAATTCGTTAATGTCACGCACTTGTTGGAAATGGCAGATAAATGGATTTCAGCCATTATTTGTCAGCCTAAGTGAACTGAAGGAGGAAGCGTTACGGAGAGGACAAACCCAGTTATGACTGATAAGTGTCTAAAAGCTAATGAAGGCTGTCTGGGCCAAGGTCAATGGCTGCTAGTGAGGTGCCTGTGTTACTTCCCTATCCCACAGCTTTAACATAGAGGAAATATACATTGAGCTTTTAACACCTTGAAACACGGAAGAGACTGCAATATGAAATATGGGCTTGTAATGGCTTTTTAATGACGGGCCTCCAGCCCCCTGTTCTGGCCCGAGATTGGAAATCAGAGGTGAACCTTGATATCACTGCACTAAGTGCTTGTAATGCACCGTAACTTCTGGGCATCCCGTTGAGTGAGACGGTTCAGGCCAGGAGATAAGTAGCGACTGGACGGACCGGGGAGTGAGGGGGGAGCGAGGGGGGAGCGAGGGGGGAGCGAGGGGGGAGCGAGGGGGGAGGATACGGGGCCGCTTGCACACGTGTGGCTTCTCAAAACAAAACTGTGGAGAACGAGCAGGAACATTTCAATGTATTCATCAGAACCAAAGTTCAGTTTCAGTGTTTATGTCAGCACCAACGAGGCTAAGTATCATAGCTTCCAAACTATCACGTCTGTCAGAACCAACTAACGACCCTCACCTGGACACTTCACATAGTATCGCTAAGACGTAATTACAAAATCCTTCCGATAAAGTCATAAAATGCCACAACAGAGATTTCTGAAAACCTCAGTGAGGGATTAGTTTACGTGACAGTTCCGCTTGACAATCCCTCAAACACTGTTGCTGAGGTTTAGGAAAACTGACCCCTCCGGTTGTGGACCCCTCCAGCCAGACCCCCGACCTCAGCACAGACGGTTACTAAAGTTACAGAGCGATCATGACCAGGCAACACCATCAGCGACGCCCGGGTGAGATGGCTTCCGTTCCTGCTGTGAGTGTGCTTAATGTCCTCTAAAGACCTATATTACACCCCAATTAGATGGCACTCCTGTTTCCTTACATCAAGGGCTTGACTCCGCTGGCTTGTCACCCTCCCTATGCCCAATCAATTTCATTACTCCAGTTACAGCCCCAGCCCCAGGAAAGCTATGCCCTTAAACTTCAGCTCCTTCTCAGATCGATCAATAGCCCAAGTCCCTGCCAAGGTTCCATCTAAAGTTCATTTATTTCAAGCCTTCATATAAAACAAGACAGAGCATCGATGCAGGCCCACTTTGTTTTATTTGACTGAGGATTTCCAGTCCCCCATCGTCCCCCATCCAGCAGGGCAGTTCTCAGAACACTCTCGAGGATTCCTTCCTGGGGTGGGGTGGGGGGGTAACTGCTTCCTGTCTTGCACCACTGTGTACTGTACTGGGCATGTGCCCAAAGTCAACCTCCTGTTTGATGCTGTTGATATGGTGATATGGGAAGATCACAGTGTCTGAAACTGAGTTACGTTTTGTCCTTTTTTTCATTTTTAAAAAGGTTCACAAGCCATGTTGAATGCTGGCACAGTATTAAGGTTATTTTATGTCACGTCTAGTAGGAAAACACAAAAAACATTCCTCAAATAAAATACAGAAGACATGTTCGATGGGTTTGCGAATGTTTAATGATACCATAAAATTATATCATACGTTCAGACGGGAAAATAAAACATCTCCCAAGATGTTAGCACAATCTCATCCATCCATAAACTAGGTTATACTCCAAATAACTCCCAGAATTCCTTGCACACCTGTGGTGAGTGTCCCTCCTCGGCTCTCCCCTTAGACTCCAGAAGTACCATGTACACCAACCAGTTAATTAATTTCAATGATTAATGGAATATTATGCGCGTATGCTGTAGGTGTAGTCAGTGGAGATGCCAAGCTTTGTGCACAATTACACTGTGGAGTTAATAGAATGTTGCAATTAAAATTCATGGGTGATATATTCTGATGCTTGTCATAAAAGCTTGGACTTTCGCACTTTTATAAACTTGACTCATTCAGAGTTCAGAAACTTTCACATTCACAACCATCAGCAGCCATAAAACTTTTTTTGTCACCTTTACTTTCCATGATTGCAAAGACAACTTTGACTTCAATTTTCAGTAGGCATTTTGCTTTTGCAATAACCAGGTGCATTTGATATGAGATGAAAACTTTAAACACACAATGTTTTGTTACCAGTCAGGATCAATTTCTTACCTGAAGTCTGATTCGTTATCTAGGACACACCATGACTGTCTGACCTAGTTCCAGTCACCCAAGAGTGCTTTTTGTTCTTGTGAGTCAAAGCTGACTGTCTAAACCTGGAACAGTAGACTGCACTCTCAGCCGGCCAATCACGGCCTCATTTCTGTCACACGAGTGTGACATCACAGCCTGTCACTGAGACTCTGAAGTTCACCCAGCATTTTTTCCTTTTAATTACAACTGTCACTAACTATCAAAGAATTCTGAGAGAGCGATATATTACCGTTCACCCAGAAAAGCCCCTTCCCTGTCTCATTTGGCTTGTTTCTCTGCAAACAGCAAGCTCAGTGGAGTCGTTCAGCAGCCTTTCCAAATCAATTGTTTGATGGCGTATCCTTAATTGAGTGAGACGTGCGAGAAAATTAAAAAAGCCCTATTTTTGGTGTATCTTATGTTACTCTAGCTGCGCGCAGTTAGACCCTGGTGCGCTTGATTTGGCAGCGACAGGCGCATCTCTGGGAGTGATTTCTTCCAAAGCTGGCCCAAATGAAACCATCTTGTTTTAATCAGGGGTTCTGGCGCTGGAACCAGCTTAGGGAACAGCCAGGGCTTGGCAGCAGGCTACGGTGCAGACCATGGCACTCGTACAAAATACACAAATATCTCCACGGTAATTATGTGTCAAGTTAAACAAGCAATCGAGGACTTGGGCTGAATATGTTTGGTGTGTGTGTGTGTGTGTGTGGTGGTGAGGGAGAGGGGGGTGGGGGAGGACGGTGTCTTAGTCAGACGCCAAGGACCGCGAGAGACCCCCAGCAAGACAAATTAGGCCATCAGACTTTGATTGGGTTCCACGTTTTCGGGAGCATTCCAGCCAGCGTTAATGGGCCGCATTGTAACTGTGAACACTCAATGGATTGAGTAACATCATGTGGTCTTGGCACGTTCTTCCTGAATGGAGAGAGACTCTTCCAGCTCACAAGAGACGCCTCAAAGCCTGGGTGGACGGCCAAAGGGACTAAGTAATTGTGAGATCATTGACTTGTTCTTTTTTTTTTTGTGGTCTCTCATTTTTACAGGCACATTTGTAGATCTACATTGGCAACAGCACTCTGAAATCAAACAGGATCGCTGTCTTATTCCCTGGTTCAGCTGTGAGACTGCTGGTAAGTGAAGGGATAAAGAGTTCGCTGGAAAATAGATTTTCAGAACATCTGTATCTTCTGACCTGAAAAACACAATATCAAATAAAAACCATGAACCCACACAGAGGCCTTATACTAGCAATAAATACAATAAAAAAAGATTTGACAGATATTAAAAAGTGGTGCTACTGTAAGTAGCATTACCACAAAGACAGGGATTTCAGTCTTGAATTTACTCAGATTTAAATTCCCAGAAGTGAAAACTGATGAGAGGAAACAGCCCAGTCCAATGTACCGCACCTGTAGGCCTACAAGTTACAAATTGTGATTAATTTTGAAACTTAAAACTTCAGACTGAGGGGTATTTAAAGAAGCCTATCAAAAATAACTTTCTCTCCCTCTCTGTAGATGGACACAGCTCCTCTGAAAAGAATAAGCTCATTAGCGAAACAACAGCTAACAGTAGATCTCCCCTTGTCTATTAGTGTTACATTTCCCCCCTGTATGACAGTGATTTATCACAAATATTAGCTTGGACGGTAGACCTGTCTCTGAACACTTCTATTCCTGCTGTGACAACCATTAAATCACCTGCCACAGCACTGCAGCTATACTAATGCCACTGTTCCACCTCTTTGCTGCCTGGCGGTTTGTACAGTGAGAGACTGGCTCATGCATACATACTCTCCACATTTTCTGTCATTGAGTTTTATTCAGAGACAGAGTGAACTTCTACAGGAAAAGAGAGAACTGTTACTTCTCGTTGAAGTAAATTCAACACTACAGTGATTTCTTTGGTGTAAATTTTCTTTCAGACGCTAGATTTGAGAGAGGAGAGTAATCCTGGAAAGAACAGACAAAACAAAGGAGACTCCAGATTTGTGTTACACTACAAACAGTGTAGGATGTAAATGAATTTGTGTATGTGTGTATACCGTACGTGCGTGTTTGTGGTTTTGTGTGTTTTCTCTGTTGTGTCAGGCATACCACTAGAGCACTGAGCTTCAGAGTTTCACAAACGGTGCGTGGACAATTCTTTCTCTCCCAGGCTTCCTGGTGCCCGGGCTCCCTCCAGCTCGTATGGTCTGAAACCTGCCGTTTCCTGAGGTGATTGTCTCCTACCCCGGAAAAAAACATCTTCTCTCTTTCTGTTTTCTGCTTCTTTTTGAGTCGCTTTCATGAGGTGTTCTGGGAATTAAAAGTGAAGTCAAGTAAACAGCGGGGCCGGGATCCATTTCTTATTTAAATGATCATATTGTTTGTGCCAAAACCTTGATTTCCCTTCTCACTCTCTGAACACACAAAGACCACTTTCCCAGGTGTCTGCTACAGATGGTGATAAAAAGGTATTTGCCTTTTGAAGGTGTTGCCTGGGGTTTTCCTAAATCTATTATTTAGGATATACTTGGCAGGATTTCTATTATATTTAATTTTCTCAAAAACTATCTCAGGTTCTTGGTTTTAAGAATGTAAACAGCCCCCTTGTGATAATGCTTTGTGAGTGCTTTGTGAAGAGTCAAACATCTCTGATTCAATTTCCTAAAAATATTAATTTCTTGTCTTAACCACATTGACATCAAAATAGATTTTAAGCTTTCACGAGGTAACGATATCAATGTTTATCTGCCTTAAACAATACCTATATTATAATTTTAATAAAGCAGAACTTGAAACAACATCTATAATATGACTTTAATAAAGCAGAGCTTAGAACAAGCACAGTAATATGACACAGGCCTGTTCAACTGTAGAGGGTTAGAGAGCTGCTGTATTTGTGTTGAACAGTAGGGGGCGCTTTAGCCGTGCTGTATTCAAAGTAGACTGTAGGAAGACATGCTCTCTAACCCTATAAGATAGAACAACTTCTAAAATATGCATATAGGACCTTAAATCTCAAAGCCCTATCATGTGAGGAAAGGTTTATTTCTACCACATCTAAGTGTATATCATAATGACAAATAACCAAATCTACTTGTTATTTGCCAACCATGTTGGCCTGTAGGATTATATTTTACTGAAAAGTGTACAGATTTATTTCAAATTACTACTACAAGTTACAGATTTATGACATTCAGCAAGCTAGGCTAACTTTAGCAGCTTCAACTATAAACAACTTATAAGGGGTCATTGACTAGCACAGCAGTATTTTAAACCTATTTGTAATTTCATAATTTATTACACTAAAGGCTAAGAGATGCAACCTTGATATCTTTTTAAAACACAACAACAGCTTACTGACACAGAGTGCCACGGCATAGCAACGCAGTCTTCTTTAGAGACCACATCTATGGCAGGGGAGGCAGCTTGTGTGGCCCCTCTAATGAACCGGTTAGGGTATGCAAGGGTATGCAAGGTTATTGTGAGTTAGGCGCGGTAATTAGATTAACAAAAATATGTCTTCATATGTGGCCATTTCTATGTAAATCCTGCTCTCTGCTGCTCTAATCTTTTTAAGCAATTAATAAGCTGGCGCATATGGTGACATATCGAGTCAGGGTCAAAGTGTTGTTACTCAAATTTCGTTTCATTCGCACATAGCCAGACGGACGCCTGTCCTAATGATAGTCAATATTGTTAATGACAAAGAAAGGATCCTTTTAGGACACAGACATCCTTAAAGTTGTCTGTCTCTGCTTTAAGTCTGAAATCAAGAAAGGTAGAGTGTGCAATTGCAGCAATCTGCTGATACACACTAGAAGAATACAGTACTTTATCAATATAACGAAAAGGTAAGCTTCAAGGACTCCGCATTAGCAGTTTACCTGTGTAATATGAGTGTGTGCCTCCTGAAATTGGAAGATGGGGAGGAGGGGGGAGGGAAGGGGTGGGAAGGGAGGAAGGGGTGGGAAGGGAGGAAGGGGGTGGGAAGGGAGGGGGGGTGGGAAGGGAGGGGGGGGGTGGGAAGGGAGGGGGGGGGGGCAGGAGGGTGGATTCTCCTTGTTTAGTATTAAACACTTTACAGAAAATGAAACCTTTCAAAGATACCAGTAAAAGACTGAGATGCATCTGTCTATTCTGTATTAAGCCATTGCTATCAATACAACACCAGGGTAATACATTTAAATACAAGTCCTATTATTTTTATTGTTATTTTGCATTTTCTCATTCCCGGCCTCGCATCTTTGGCAACCAGATGTGTCTCCACATTGAAGAATTATTTCTCCTCCCCAGAGTCAAATAAATGCAATCAATATGAGTATTGCTCTCAGGCCTTGAAATATTACATTAATGTTCCATGTGGTGACATTTTAGCTGGAATTTTCAAATACATCATGACGGCTCAAATTAATATTTATCAGTGAAAGGCTTTTATGCTTTGCAAAACAGTATTAGCGTGAACTAGAATAATCTTGTCCTCTAAGCATAGGGAAATGGCTTCCACAGTGATCATATATTTGGCATTAACAGCTCTATCAAGGTAATGTTCTTGGCTTCCTGTGCTCCCAAAAGATGTAGGCTGTGTCCTTTTCTGATAACCCTGTAACCTCGGGAGTTCTCCCATGTCTTCATCCAGTACACTCCACGATCTGACAGGAAAGACTATTGATGACTTCCTCTTTTATGATTACAATTATTATTTTATAATTTTTTAAACGGGGGATGAGTGCACTGTCATAGACCATTGGCTCTTGATTATGAAAGTTGTTTGTTGTAGCCTATGAACTTAGTGGTTTGCATGGTGTT